>NC_050450.1:65337294-65533094 GCF_903995425.1 Onychomys torridus
AAAGTGAAAAGGTCACCAAATGCTGGGCCTAGACACCTTAGGGCAGCAGTTCTCAGCATGTGAATGGAGAACTCTTGGATGGTTCAACAACCCTTTCACAGGGGCCACCTAAGATCATTGGAAACCACAGAGATCTACACTATGATCCATAATAGTATCAAAATTAGTTATGAATTAGCAACGAAAAGAATTTTATGACTGGGGGATCACCACAGCATTAGAAAGGCTGAGAACCACTGCTCCAACAGAATGCAATTCCTCTCCAGCCCTATTCTCACTCCTTGAGTTATTGGGAATATAAAGACCTTTTTCCTACATCGACAGGTTTACCATGTTAGGAACTAAAACCTCCAAGGTGACAAGATACTCAGTGGGTAAAGGTGCTCACTGCCAAGTCTGGAAACTGAACTCAGTTCCCAGAATCCAGGTAGAGAGCACCAAACTCCTGAGAGCTGTCCTCTGATCTCACGAGCACCCCAGCACACATGCACACACTAAATAAAATTTAAAATTGTTTAAAAACACTTCAAGGAAATTAAAATTAATAAGGGCTGGGTATGGTTGTATAACTTTAATCCCTGCACTCAGAAGGAAGAGGCAGGAGGATTGCAAGTTCCTTAAGATTCTGTAACCCCTCCAAAAGACTATTATTTAAAAGAAAGAAAGGGTCAGGTGTGATAACAAAGTACCCAGGAGGTAGAGGCAGGAGAATCATTCTTGGCTACATAGTTAGTGCAAGGCCAACCTGAACTATACATGAAATCCTACTACAAAAAAAACAAAAAAAGTGGGGGCTAGAGAGATGACTTAATGGTTAAGAGCACTGAGTACTCTTCCAGAGAATCCAGGTTCAATTTCCAGCACCCACATGGTGGCTTAAAACCATCTATAACTTTAATTCCAGGGGATCAGTTGCCCTCTTCTGGCCTCCTCAGGGAACTAGGCGTGCAAGCAGTACATAGACAAACGTGCACATAAAATAAAATATATATTTTAAAAATTTATTTATTGGTTTTTCGAGATAGGGTTTCTCCGTGTAGTTTTGGTACCTGTCCTGGATCTCCCTCTATAGATCAGGCTGGCCTCAAACTCACAGAAATCCACCTGGCTCTACCTCCCAAGCGCTGGGATTAAAGGTGTGCGGCACTGCCACTCAGCCTTTTAAAGATTTATTTATTTATTCTGTATACAGTCTTCTGTTTGCATGTATACCTGCAGGCCAGAAGTGGGTACCAGATCTCATTATAGGTGGTCGTGAACCACCATGTGGTGGTTGGGAATTGAACTCAGGACCTGGGGAAGAACAGCCAGTGCTCTTAACCACTGAGCCATCTCTCCAGCCCCTAATAAATTTTAAAAATTGTAAAATGAATTTTATGTTACATTTTGCAATTTAAAAACACTTGTACATATATACACCAAGACCAAGTGGGGTTTATGTTACTATTTAAAAGAGTGGTCTCACTTTAGGAAAATTTATCAATGTAATCCATAATAGTAACAAATACTAGAAAAAAGAAAACAGCTAACAAAGCTTAATCTAATGTTTAATACAATTTTTTTTGGCTGTCTTGGAACTCAACAGAGACCAGCCAGCTTCTGCCTCCTGATTAAAGATGTTTGCCACCATCATCTGGCTTCCTTTGTGTGTGTGTGTGTGTGTGTGTGTGTGATTTCTATATTTAAGTGAAAATAGAAACAAAGTTCCAATACACTCCAGTGGATCTTGAAGGCCATATAAATATACAACTGAGGCATAACATCAGTAAAGACACCCCCCCCACCCCCCCACCCCCACCCCCTGTCCTAAGGGTTTTGCAACTGTCCTTAAAGCTATACAAGAGTAAAGACTAAAGCAGAGCTGTTAACAGTAGGCCTGAGGTAATGCAGGCATGATACAACATGAACATAACCCACTTTGTCATAAAGTCTGGGACACTTAAATAGTTCCAAATGTTTAGGTAAATCTCTTATCAAATCATTAGCTGTCAACTAAGTTAACAGACTTCAATGGCAACACAAAAAAGATAAATCTTAAAAAAGATAAATCTTATAGAATTAGTTCAGAAAAGTTACTATACAAATTGACTAAGGATGCAGCTCAGGAGTAGTATATGCTTTGCACATGTAAGGCTCTGGGTCTAATTATCAGCAACACTAAAAATGGGTAATAATAATTAAACATTTTTAAAAAGCATGGAGCTAGGGAGATGGATCAGTGGTTAAGAGCTCTGGTTGCTCTTCCAGAGGACCTGGTTCAGTTCTCAGCACCCACATGGTAGCTCACATCTAACTCCAGTTTCAGGGGATCTGATACCTCACACATGCAGGGAAAACACCAATGCACATAAAATAAAAATAAGTAAAATTTGCTGGGCGGTGGTGGCACATGCCTTTAGTCCCAACACTCAGGAGGCAGAGGCAGGCGGATCTCTGAATTCGAGGCCAGCCTGGGCTACCTAGTGAGTTCCAGGAAAAGGCACAAAGCTACACAGAGAAAAACAAAACAAACAAACAAAAAAGTAAAAATTTAAAAAAGCAAACAAATTGAGACTCGTTGTTGCTGCTACATTATATGACTTTAGTCTCCAGTTTTCAGGCAAAAACAAAGTACACATGTAATGGACAAGATACGCCTGAAGACCTGAAAGAACCCATTTCTAAAGAACTGAAGTACGAGCAGTGTCTCATCAGACAAAGTATCTCTAAAATCAGACATAGAAATAACTAGAAGGAAGGAGGGAGGGAGGGAGGGCAGCAGAGAAGGAAGGAGGGAGGGAGGGAGGGCAGCAAAGAAGGAAGGAGGGAGGGAGGGAGGGCAGCAGAGAAGGAAGGAGGGAGGGAGGGAGGGCAGCAGAGAAGGAAGGAGGGAGGGAGGGAGGGCAGCAGAGAAGGAAGGAGGGAGGGAGGGAGGGCAGCAGAGAAGGAAGGAAGGAGAGAAAGGGAGGGAGAGCAGCAAAGAAGGAAGGAGGGAGGGAGGGAGGGCAGCAGAGAAGGAAGGAGGGAGGGAGGGAGGGCAGCAGAGAAGGAAGGAGGGAGGAAGGGAGGGCAGCAGAGAAGGAAGGAAGGAGAGAAAGGGAGGGAGAGCAGAAACTCTGGAGTTGAAAATACAAACACTACATTGTGCACTAATTTCAGAAGGGAAAAACAATTTAAAAATTTGCCCAACCTGAGTCAATGTGGTCAAAGCACACAGATGCAGACAAGACTCACAGAGAACTGTCTGTCTATAAAGATTACCAGCACTCTCTTCTTAGGAAAAGGGATTTCTAGCTCATCCATCTTGGTATTTATCCTCTCAGCTACTTGGCGTAGCTAGGGTTCTTCTGTTACCTTGCCCTTCTTAAAACGCTCACTTCGCATTTGCTGACTACCGTGGGAGGCCTTACCCACTCTGAGGAGTGGATGGGGGCAGAGTGGGAGGGAGGTGAGGAGGCAGGAGAAGGGGAGGGAGGGGGCACTGGGGTTGGTATGTAAAATGAAAAAAATTTTAATAAATAAATATATTAAAAAAAAATCTCACTCCATATAGGGCATCCTAGTCTCTCCTTTTCTTATGCTGCCTTTCAATGCTGAACAACAGAGATGATTTTTAGCAAAATTTCAGAATAACTTTAAACATCTCACTGTCTATGTTGCTACTTAAATACATCCAGCAACATGAATTTACTGGGGATTTAGTAGTATATAAGAAAATATAACACTATTAGCTGCCATTACAATAATCCAAATTTCCTAGTATTTTCATAAATAGCATGCTTTATCTCTATAAAAGCTGTCATTTATTTGAACTATACAAAACTACACGCAGAGTAATATGAAATTACCTTATAAATGATGAAAAGGCACAGTTACAATATTAATTTGACTCAGCTAGATTCAAATTTTTACTTTGTCATATCATTGACTAGCTGAACAGGCTTCAAACCAAAATGAAATTAGTTTTTTGTTAGAAATCAGAAATACAGGTTTTCGATAACTTACGAATTTTAGAAATCTAGTTTCCGTCACCTGACCAACTGCACAGTTAAGCAAGTATTGTACCACCAAGTTACACCCCAGTCTTCATCAGCTCACTGTTAAGACAGCATACAGCCCAGGCTGGTCTCTGGCTTTGTTGTTTAGCCAGGGGTGGCTCTGATCTTCTGATTCTTCTACCTTCACTTTCCCTAGTGCTGGGATTACAGGCTTGTACCACTATGCTTGGCTACAGTTCTTACATCTAGTACAATAAAGTATCTGTAGTCTTAATTATTTGTAAAATCTATTCTTATTTTTCTATTCCTCCTCTAGTTTACACTGGGTTTTAGTGTTTCTCTTAGTTGTTCAGTGTTTCACACCTTGGTGAAAATGCTGAACGAGTAAAGGACTACACTATGGCTTCTGAGTGATTGTATATGTGAGACACACACACACAGAGATCCGAACTCTGGTCCTCATGATTGCAGAGCTAGCTTTATTAACGACTGAGACATCTCTTCAGCCCACTAGTGCAATTCTATCATATAAACAGTGGCTGGATCTGGCCAACAGCCTATCACTTGCTGCCTCCTTCCTGGTCTGCATGACTTCTCTGTCTCCTTCCTCCTGCCAGCCCTCTTCTGTTTTTGACATAGCAGACTTTGAACTTGTGATCCTCCTGACTCAGCTTCCTGAGTACTGCAAGCAGCATTACAAGTGGTATCACCATACCTGGCCTCTATGGTTCTTTTCAGAAGTCCCCAAGACAACAAATACATCATGTGTCAACGACATAATTCGTGGCTAATAGAATAAAACCATAGGTTAGATGTTTATCTATGGTAAGTGCTTGTTTATTTTACTGAGCTCAGTGAATTTTCCTTTCAATCTTACCAATTAAATGCTTCTATCTAAGCAAAAATGTACACATGAGATCCAGCTTTACAGTATAATTTAGCTACAAACAGCTGAAAATTGTTGTTTTAGGATCAAAACAAAACTTTGAACTAATGTTAAGTTAAACCAGAAAGCTAAAGTTCATTATCTTAGACACACACACACACACACACACACACACACACACACACACACAGAGAGAGAGAGAGAGAGCTCTGAGGGATGTGGATAAGGATTGCTGAGTCTTGCTGGTTTCTAGTCCAGCTGAGAAAGCCCAAGCCTGAGATTCAGGCGGAGACCCTGTCTCAAAAGAAATAAATGGCTAGTGACAGAAGAGGGCATTTGGCAACTTCTGGCCTCCACCCACATGCAGGTGTGTGCGATGGGAAAAATCAAAGAGTATCTCATAAAGAAGTAGCTTCTGCTCTCAATTCTGAAGGGTAGCTATAATATGGACTGTAGAGACGTATGCAGAAAACTTTCATTATGAAGAAAAACAGAGCTGTAAGAACTAATATCATGGCGGTGCACTTTGCAAGAAAACAAAGTTAGGTGAAAATGCTAACAGACACCTGAAGTCCAAAGCATTAAATTCAATTAGATTCAAGAAGTGAGAAGTAACAAAATGATTAGAACTGTGCTTTGCAAACATCAGACTGACTGACAACAGCATTTAAAATGAATATAAAAAGAAAACAGTAAGGAAACTATTTAAAAAGCTATTAAAATAATGAAAAAGATAGGCATAAAAGGGTGGTAACCAACGGACTGGAAGAGAGGATACACTGGGAAAAATCACAATCAACACCTTGTATGATCAAAAAAACTCAGATGACTGGACAGAACATCAGAATGTGCTTTCTTATTTAGGGCAAGAAGCTCTCATTGCCTTTGCTATCTTCTCCAACAAACCAGTAAATACTCCTAATTAGTTCAGATACTTAAAAAACAAAAGAAAACAAATAGAAAAACAAGAACACATGAACACCAGTACTAGAATACCACTTTTCTATGAGAAGCTAGCCAAGGGGCTGGGGAATGACTCAGTACACCTACTGATTGTAGTGCAAGCACTAAGGACAGAGTTCAAATCCCAGAACTCTTTCAAAGATGGCTGCAGCAGCCTCACCTGTAACTCCAGTCTCTTATGGCAAGGTGGGCCGCAGAAACAGAACTCCTGGGAGCTGGAGAGCCAGCTGGCCTGGAACATGTGACAATGAACAACAAAGGGCTTGCCCTAAGAAGGGGGCAAACAAGAACCCACACCTCAGCTTGTCCTCTGACCTCCACATGGGTACATGGGCGCCTTTCACAAGATGCACGTGTGCATGCACACACACAGGCTCGCTTGTTCGCTCTCTCTCTCTCTCTCTCTCACACACACACACAGAGATAAACAAACAACACTAATCCTGAATAAAAGCACTTCAATACCACAGAATTCATGTGCTAGTGCCCCCTCTGCTGGAGCGCTGGAAATAGAGTATGAACTGAAATCTGGGATCTTTGTTTCTGATGAGCTGTCAAGAAAATAAACAAGCTGGGTAGTGGCGGAGCACGCCTGTGATCCCAGCACTCGGGAGGCAGAGGTGGATCTCTGTGAGTTGGAGGCCAGGACAGGCTCCAAAACTACAGAGAAACCCTGTCTCAGAAAAAGCAAGCAAGCAAACTGAAAAGCACGAGCTCTGCCTCGCAGTAGCTCTTCTCCAGCTGTGTCTGGTGCTCTTCTAAGGAGGCCCTAAAGTCTGTTTATATGTGTACGAGTACTCTGGAGAATGTGATGGCTGTTTCAACAGCTGGTTATGAAAAAAGAGGTTTTAACATTATTTAGACTTCACAAATATTTAAGCAAGCTACTTCTCAGTACAAAGATAAACTGGAATGAGGCAGACAGATGTTTTAATGAGCAAGTAGACTACGGTGAGGAACAGTTTTACACCTGTTCATTAAGACTTAGATTGTAACTCCCTTGTCAACTGCTGCGGAGGAGGTTCCACCAATGGAAAACCAAGGGTAAGAAGATGCCAGGGTTGGTCTCTGTCTTTCTCCCTACCTAAAACGCAATCTCTACACTGGCCTCAGATTCCCAAGGCCCATCATCTGCCTCCACTTATCACTACCTGGCTTCTTCCTACTGCTGCTCTCTGGTCACCTCACATTTCCTCTTGGGCTTCCTAAGTCTTCTGTAACTCACATGACCGAAGTCCCCATATGGAAGAGAAGGGGAAGAAAGCTAGAGCAAGATGGCCCAGGAATATCTCTTTTGACTCTGGGTACCCTGGTTCGATGCCACCACCCTCATTTCACAACAGAAAAGAAAGAACAATAGCACCATGAAGTTTCATGTTGCTTTTCTTTATAAAGCATGCCAGGATAATTTAATGTTTTAAAAAAATGATAAACTACCCAAGCTTTCTGTAGGGTCCACAGTAAATTATTTTAAAGAATGACCTGTGTATTAAAACAAGCCACAGGCCGGGTGGTGGTGACGCACGCCTTTAATCCCAGCACTCAGGAGGCAGAGGCAGGCGGATCTCTGAGTTTGAGGCCAGCCTGGTCTACAGAGTGAGTTCCAGGACAAGCATCAAAAGCTACACACATAAATCCTGTCTGGAAAACAAACAAACAAACAAAACCAAGCCACAGGAATACCAGACAATGTCATAGTCTTTTTTCAGCAAATGGTGTTGGAAGAACTGCATAGCTACATGCCAAAGAATGAAATTCAATCACTACTTCAGACCACAAACAAAAACTAACACAAAATTGACCAAAGACTTATGTTTAAAAGATAAAACTACAGAACTGTAGCCTTCAATGGATATATATATATATATATATATATATATATATATATATATATATATATATGGATATAGGCACCAAAGCACTAGCAACAAAAGAAAAGAAATGCCTTCCTCAAAACTGAACTTTCATCCTTCAGAGCACATTAACAAGAAAATGAAGACAACCCATGAATGAAAAAACTATTTACAGCTGGAGGGTGGGGGCGCACACCTTTGATCCCAGCACTTGGAAGGTGGCAGAAGCAATGGATCTGTGAGTTCTCGCCTGTCTACAGAGCGAGATTCGGACAGCCAGATCGGTTACATAGAGAAACCAACACAAACAAAAACAGAAAAAGAAAAAGAAAAATAGTTTTACAAATCTTATATCTATATAAGCAGTTGTAGAACAAAGAACTCTTACAACTCATAAGTGACAACCTAGTATTAAAAATAGGTAGTGATATGAGCAGATATTTTTCTAACATCACTGGCCATCAGGAAGATGCAAATCAAAAGCACAATAAGGCAACAGTAGAAAGCTATGTTAAAAAAGAAAGCTCGATGAGGTGGCACACACCTTTAATCTCAAAAAAGTGGAGGTGGGCGGCGGGGCGGGGCGGGGCGGGCTGGGGTGGGGTGGGGTGGGGTGTTGGAACCATCACAGAACACTGACGGGAAAGCAAAACGGTGCTGCCACTCTGCTAACTCCACAAATGTTAAAATGTAATTATACACACCGGCCAGCAATTCCATTCCTCAGACTATATCCAACATAAGTGAAAACACATGCCCATACGAAAATCAATACACACACAGGTGTTCATAACAGTACTAATTATAACAGCCAGAAACTCATGCCCACCCACTGATATCTAAATAAAATGTACAATGAATTACTATTCAATAATGAAGAGTGAGATTTCTTGCTGTACTGTACAGGTATGAGTTCAGTAAGAGATCTGTCTCAAGGCAATAGGTAAAGAACAATAGAGGAAACACTATGTCAGCATCCTTGTTTGGCATCCTTATGAGTGTGCACAAGCACTCAAGTCCCAGTATTCACAAGCATGCAACACACACACACACACACACACACACACACACACACACGCGCACATTCAAATTAAAGTTAATTTTTAAAAAAATGTAGCCATGTGTGAGGTCCTGAGTTCCATTCACAGCACAGCCAAGAATAAAAAAAAAAATTAAAATCAAAGAAACAAACGTAAAGGGATGTGAAACAGGGATGCATTATAACTTTAAGACAATTGCTAAGTCTAAGAAGCCACTGTGCCACCCCCAAATTCCATTCAGTGAAATATCATCGTAGAATTCACAGGAACAAAGGGAAAGGCTGCCAGGGTTTGGAGAGCAACTACAATGGGCACAGGTTTCTCACCGGGTGATAAACTGCTGTCAAATTCGATAGTGGTAGTCGGACAACTCCTAGGAAAATGAGCCATACAATGTAAAACGGTGAAGAAGGCGGGGGCTACTGAACCGCATGACCCAGGATATACATGTGGGAGGTTAAGACCCCTTTTCTACAAGGTGCCCTTTGATCTCCACACAAGCACCATGGCACATTCAATTATACAGACATACACACTAAATAAATGTAATTTAAAAATTAAAACAGAAGGGGTTGGGGATTTAGCTCAGTGCCCACAGAGTGCTTGCCTAGCAAGTGCAAGGCCCTGAGTTTGGTCCTCAGTTGAGGGTAGAGAAATTAAAACAGAAGTATATGGCATGTAGATTGTATCTCAGTATTTTCTTTTCTTTTTTCTTTTTTTCCTTCGGTTTTTTGAGACAAGGTTTCTCTGTGTAGCTTTTGCGCCTTTTTCCTGGAACTCACTTGGTAGTGCAGGCTGGCCTTGAACTCAGAGATCTGCCTGGCTCTGCCTCCCAAGTGCTGGGATTAAAGGCATGCGCCACCACTGCCCGGCCATATCTCAGTATTTTCTTAAAGGGGGAAAACTGGGTCAATGAGATGGCTTGTCAGTAAAAGTGCTTGCCACACTGCCTGACAACCTAAGCTTGATCCCTGGGATTGGTGCTCCTCTGGGCAGATGAGAGAGACACAGGAGGGCTAGCCAGAGGTCACCTCCACAACTGGAGAGAGACCTAACTCTTGAAAGCAGTGTCCTCCGCTTGCACATGTGCATCTGGCATAGGAATGCTCATGCTCATGCTCAACCTTTTTTTTTTTTTTTTTTTTAAAGGAGAGGTGGGCATGGGGAGATGGGTCAGAGGGTTAAGGTGCTTGCCAGCATACCTGACTACCTGAATTTTATCCCTGGGCACAGCAGGAGATCAACTGCCCCACAAGCTGTCCCATGACTGGCATACATCTGCTATGGCAAGAGGGTGCCCACTTCCATACACAAACAAAATAAGTAATTATGAAAGAAACGTTAAAAATTCCAATGAATAAATCTAAAATTGCATCTACTTTTCCAACATACGAAAAACCCACACACTGTACGTCAACTCTCTCCACCTGCATCCCGTGCTAACCCTAGCTACCTGAAACAGCCATCCCAGAGCAGGGCTGGCAAACAGCTTAGCAGGTGAAGGTGCCGATGCCAAGCCTGACAACTCACATTCAATTCTAGGAGCCTGGATGATGGGGGAAACACTGAGCTGTTCTCTGACTTCCATGTGTGTGTCATGACACACGTGTGCCCACACATATACAAAATAAACATAAATTCTTAATGCAATACTCAACCACCATGCACCTCTCCCACATGTCACAGGGCTGCCTGTTTCTGCTGAAAGTCTATTTGTTCCTTTCACTTCCCACAAACCTGCGAACTAAAGTTTAGCTCTTCATCTCCTATCTGAACTACCATATAAAACTTATAACAAGCCTCTCAACTCTAAGCTCTTCTCTCCTCTCCACTCCCTTTGAGACATGGTCGTCTTATACCTATAGCCCAGGCTGGCCTCAAACTCTTGACTCTCCAACCTTGACCTTTCTCCCTTTCATGCTTCACAAGATTAAAAACAGGATGGCATCACTATGTCAACTAAACAGTACTCAAAAACTACTTACAAATGTAAAGTTGACATTTCATACAAACGGTACAAGATATTCCACACTCTGGCCTCAACCTGTTAAAGCCTGATTGCAACAAATTTTTTTTTTTTACATTTTCTTATCTAAACACATTATTCCACAAAAAAGCCTTATAATTTATGTTCTTTGTTCTCTCTCAGCTGAAATGATCTCTACCTTTTTTACTCAAATCTAAACCAGCTCTGAAATCTGTTTAAATACCTATTCCTGTCTGGTGTTCCTTTAGCAAAATGAATGATTTTTGTTCTCTACATATCACTAACATTTTAAAGCTCTATTATTAAAATAAAGAAGAATGGGGAAATGTAGGTTTGAGACTCTGATAGACCCGTGTTCAAGCCTTATTATTACATGTATTTACTTATTTGTGTGTGCGCACACGGGTGCCATGACACGGAAGTGGAGGAGGTCAGAGGACAAACTGAGAGTCACCATCTCCCTCCATCATGTGGGTCCTGGAAATGGAGCTCAGGCTGTCAGGCTTGGCACCAGACATCTTTATGGACTGAACCATCTAGCTGTCTCCTGGGTTCAATTCTTAATCTTGCCATTTACCTATTAGCTCTATGGACTAGTAATGGAAAAATTTCTTAACCTATTTGAATTTCAACTTCACCTGTAAGATGAAAATTATACATATATCACGGGGTAATCATGAATATCAAAATATAGTAGGTACATAGGAATCCTTAGTAACTTAATTTTCTTTCCAAATTTCAGTCTGCTCTAGTGTTTACACATGTCTCTATCATTAAACTCTAAACTGGTTGAAAGCAACACTATGCAGATGGGCCTTCCATTTACTACAGGGTTAAATCCTGAAAGCCTAGGTATCTTAAGCAAAAAACACATTTAATATTGCTGGACATTGTAATACATGCCTTTAATTCCAGCACTCAGGAAGCAGAGGCAGAGGCCGAGATAGGTAGAGCTTTGAGTCCAAAGCCAGCATGGTCTACACATTAAGTTCCAGGCCAGCCAGGCTATATAGTGAGACCCTATCTCAAAACAAGAACAAAACACCACAAACATCTTAGCCTCCCAACACAATAGCTTAGCAATGTATTATACTATAGATGGGTTATTCACCCTTGTGATCCCATGGCTGTTATCTTTAGCCTATTAACTGCCCAGTGTGCAGGAGAGTACTGTGTTCAGGAAGACCAAAATTCCAAGTCTGCTTTTACTGACTGTGTGCTGCTTTTCCATTATCATAATGTAAAACTCATAACCTGAATCAATGTAAGTTAGTGACCATCTATGATGCCTTCCCCCAACAAAACACACACACACACACACACACAATTGTTATAAAGTTACCACTGGCTACAGCTTAGAACTAATCAGCTCTTTTTTTTTTTTTTTGGAGCTGAGGACTGAACCCAAGGCCTTGTGCTGCTAGGCAAGTGCTCTACCACTGAGCTAAATCCCCAACCCCTAATCAACTCTTGACACAGGCATGGCAGTACATGCCTGACTCCTAAGACTTGGAGGGAGGTCAGGGCAAGAGGATGGTGAGTTTTCAGCCAGTCTGGGCTGCAGACTGAGTTCCAGGCCAGCCTCTGTTACATATGGAACTCTTGCTTCAAAACAAACTGTGCTAATAAAATCTGCAAATTTTATGTGTAGATTTAACCTTAATCTTTAAAAACCAAATACAATCTTTTTTTTCAAAAACAACAACAACAAAGAATACAAACTATCTACCTGTGATAATATACAATTAGAAAAATCTGAAAGAGAAGCTATTTTTCTGCCAAAGCAAGAAAGGTAATAGATTAATCTAATCCAAGAGTCTTTAAGAAACACAAACAACTTTACTGTTAAGATAAGCACACACCTGGGAGTTGTTTCTGGAAAAAAAAGAAAAAAAAAAAACAAAAAACAAAAAAACTAGGTTTCAGAGGAAATCACTACTTTGGCTGCTAAAATAGTTTTTATCAAAACTAACTGTATTCAATAGCTCAATTAAAACAAAGCAATTGTATTTAACAGACACTGAAGGAATAACTACAAAAACCATTTCTGCACAAAGAAATTGAAGAAATAACTATAAAAACTGTCATAAAGAAATTGTTGCCAGGCGATGGTTGCGCACGCCTCTGATCCCAGCACTGGGGAGGCAGAGCCAGGTGGATCTTTGTGAGTTCAAGACCAGCCTGGGCTACAGTGAGTTCCAGGAAAGGCGCAAAAGCTACACAGAGAAACCCTGTCTCCAAAAAAAAAAAAAAAAAAAAACAGAAAGAAATTGTCATCCCAGATCAGTTAACACATTAGAAACTAAGAAAAACTTCTAGGAAGCTGGTAAGTATCCTAGGTCATTCCTAGAAACATGGCAACAAGCTTGTAGCCTAGCTATTAGTGACTGGAAAGAGTTTACAAAACTATGCAAAAGTAACTCGGTTCATGGATGAGGGTGGGGCAGGGCATCTTAAGTCATACAGAAAACAGCAGCACTCTTTCAACAGTCCTTTTAAAGGATCTATAACTAATGCCCCAAAACCACTGTACTAACAAATAACATGGGTGAAGACACAGATCCACAAGCAGTTAAACAATGTTCTACTAATGCAGGAGTTAACACATAGGTTTCCTTACCTCTTCATCATCATCAGAATCATTCCCAAATACTGATGGTTTTTGCAAAACTCGGTGCAACGGCTGTGTTTTCTTTGGCAAAAGAAGCCCATACCTGCATGGGTTTTTTTGGAATAGAAATCATGCCATTATCTTTAAACGTTAAAACATAACGCATCCACTACTTTTTCCGGATGAAATATCCCAAATCAAAACATATCATAACAACCTATGACCACATAACGGACTTGCTGCTTTGCAATATCAAAATTCTAATGTGTCATGATTTTATAATTATTGTTTGTCTACCTGGGCCAATCTCAACATTATTTTTACTAAGAGAAGTTAATGAAGAGTACAGGAAAGTAATCTTCATGTAATACAGTTATCTTCCAAATGTTCTAAACTGTCCTTTGATTTTTCCCACTACTGTGTACTTACACAGTTCATAAGTTCTTGATAATGAAACCCACTTAAACTTTTTAAAGTATTTACTGTGAAGCCCAAGCAGACATACGGGCAAGTTCCCATTCGCTTATCAGGCTCCACTGCTTTTGTCTGCGAGACCACGGGGCAAGTTCCCATCACCGTCAATGGGGCTCACTTGCTTTGTCTCAGCCCCTCTGAGTGTCATCATCAGATTCAACTCTGATCGCTTCTCAAGGTTTTTGGCTTTTAAAATGCAGAGGCCACAGGACGTGGCATCGAAAGGTTTACACACCCACGGTAAAGGAAAAAAAAAAAGCTCCAGGCACATTTACAGTACTTGTGTCTTTCACGGCAGCGTACACCCGTTTCCTATATGCCTACCCTTTGCTGTGGCTTCTCAGCACCACACTCCTAACACCAGAAGGGAGGGCGGGAAGCAGGCCTTGAGCTTCTGCCAAGGAGAACAAGGCCCTCTAAGGAACCCAGGAGTTTCTCTTCTCAGTGCCCCTGAGCGCATCCAACCGGGAGAAACTCAAGCGCGGGGTAGGAAGCAAGACTGAGGGGCCTCAGACCGAGCTTTTGGAAAATAGAAAAGTCTCGCTCTCTGCCCCTCAGCCTAACCTCCTTCATTTCCTCACAAGTTTCTCAAACTTCGGGCTTGCATCCTGGAAAAATGTACGGGGCGAGGGTGGGGGATCTATGGTGCTCGGGACTCCTCGCCTTCTCCCGCCTCTAGCCCTGGCGGCAGCGGCCCTGCACTTCCGGCGACCTCTGACGCCTCAGCCTAAAGCCTCGGTCTCCCTGGCTTCTTGCTCCCCAGCCTGACCCTAACTCCCGCATCACTCACTGCCTGCCCGGGACCGCCATCTTGTTCCCGTCTCCGCTGGACGTGGCCGACGCGGATGTGACGTTGACGCTGACGCGGGCACGCACACTTCCGGTGGCCGGAACTCCCCTAGCGGCGGCATCTGGTCCTGGAGTTGTTTGCGCGAAGCTGGTGGCCGGCTCCTACCGCCGTGTTTTGTTTCGCCTACGACTAGTGGTCTTGAAGTCGACGCTAGCAGGGGACGACAAAATTGGCTCGTCAAGGGCGATCCCGGGACGAGCCGCGTCGCCGGAAATAGTATGAGAATCTCAAATCCAACCGCGCGCACCTGCTGAATCCCGAGCGGGCGGGGGTGGGGCCAGCCATCTGCATTTTAATGAAGTTTCCAAACGGCTACTTACAGATCGGTGGGTTTGTTTTCCTTTTGACCTGTTCAGTGTAGCTAGTTCTGGGTAATTAGAAAACGAAGAGCAGGAGCACACCAATGAGAACTGATTATTGTCTTCAAACAGGGTCTTGCTATATGACCCCCACTTCCTTAGAACTCAAGATCCCCCTGCCTTAGCTTTTGGAATGCTGGACTTGCTGGCCCTAGCCGAGAACTGAAATTATTTTAACATTATTGCTGGTGGTGCCACTAGGCTTAGGAAACAGTGTTATATCTGATACCTTTTTGCATCTTTGGGACCGTCATGGTGTGTAGCCCAGAACAGCCTCTTGCCTCAGCCTCCTGAGTGATGGTAATCCGTCTCAGATTTGTCACCGCATTAAAAAACAAAAAACAAGAACCCTGGCCACATTTCACCTGTGCATACACCATTCTAAACTAGTCGTAGAACAGTTTAAGGGACCAATTACAAAAAGGCTGTTAAGTCTGTACAAGGGTTTTTCCCTCCTCTCTCCTCCTCCCCCCTCCCCCTCCCCCTCTCTCATATATTTGGAAGTTTTATGATCATGTGGGATGGTAGCATTAGGAAGTGACCCTGAGATCTAGGTTTATGTTTCAAAGGGAGGACACTTACCAAGCATACTAAAAGCCCTGGGTTTGAACTCCAACACAGCAAAAGAGAAGAAAATGACCCTCTAGTCATTTCTCTGTCTGTTTTGGTATAACTGGCTTTGTTTTGAAAGGCATTATATGCCTTTTTAAAAAAATCTTTTTTACTTTTTTTTCCCCCCCGGGACTGAGGACCAACCCCAGGGTTGGTTGCATACCTTTCATCCCAGCATGTGGGAGGCAGAGGCAGGCAGATCAATGTGAGTTTGAGGCCAGCCTGGGCTACATGGTGGGTTCCAGGACAACCAGAGCTACATGGTGAGACCCTGGCTCCAGAAGAAAATAAAAACAAAATAAATAAAAGGAGTGTGTGTGTGGAAGGTGAGGCAGAACTAATGGTGGATATGGGGATTCTTGTTTTTTTGTTTTGTTTTTTCGAGACAGGGTTTCTCTGTGTAGCTTTGCGCCTTTCCTGGGACTCATTTGGTATCCCAGGCTGGCCTCGATCTCACAGAGATCCACCTGGCTCTGCCTCCCGAGTGCTAGGACTAAAGGTGTGCGCCACCACCGCCCAGTGGATATGGGGATTCTTATTGGGGTGGCAAAAATGTCCTAAAATTGCTACAGTGGCAGCACAATTCTGTGAACCTGCTAAAAATTGTTGAACTGTGTATTTTAGATGAAGTGGACACTATCTGAGGTATATTTCAATAAAGTTGTTGAAGAGCCAATAGGTTCCTTTTAACTTATGCTGCTGAGTTCAAACTCAGAGCCTTACACTTGCAAAGCAAGCACACTACCTCTGAGCTACATCCCCAGCCCCTGGAGCCTTTTCAGGGTCCCTTGTCAGTATCTTGACACTTCACACTGTTTCTGGACATGCTATAATCATAAAATCAAAAAAGTAGTCTGGATCATCTACTAAACCATGTTGTTTTGCTGTGTGCTAAGAGGAGCTAACTAGGAAACCCAATTAAGATGGGGCTGGAGAGATGGCTCAGTGATTAAGAGCACTGGCTGCTCTTCCAGAGGACCTGGGTTTGGTCCCCAGAACCCATGTCAGATGGCTGACAACCACTGGTAACTCCAGGTACAGGAGAAGCCAACATCTCCAATCTCTGCAGGCATTAGCATTCACATGTCCATACCCATACACAGATACACATATACACAAAATTAAAAATAATTAAATAATTTTTAAAAACCCATTTAAGCACCAGTAGCTCAGGACACTTGCTGCCAGTTGATCCAGCAGGTTGTCCTCTGATTTCCATGTGTGTACTGTGACACACCCACAAAATAACTAAATAAATATGTTATAATAATTTAAAACTAAAAACAAAACCCTAATTGTTTCTATAGGAAATGAAAGACTGGAATCCTTCAAGGTTACTAGAGATCAGGTTTGATCAGGGGAGACCCCCTGAAAATCCTGGCTACAACATAAAGAAATAAACCAAGTGACATACGTTTTACCTGCTCAAAATAAAACAAAAAAATCATCTTTGGCTGGTTTGTGTAAAACATATAGTCCATACTAGTGTTAATGCAGATGTGTATGTTATTCTTGAAGGTTTGTGTGTTTTCAGAGCAATAGGACCAGACATTGGCCTAAGTCTGGTAAGTCTAAGTAAAACTATACACAGTAATGGGGCTGGAGAGATGGCTCAGAGGTTTAGAAACTGGCTGTTCTTCCAGAGGTCCTGAGTTCAATTCCCAGCACCCATATGGTGGCTCCAACCATCTGTAATGAGATCTGGCTCCCTCTTCTGGCCTGCAGGGGTACATGCAAACAGAACACTGTTTACATAATAAATAAATAAATCTTAAAAAAGAAAAACTATACACAGTAAGAACAGTTATCAAGCAAGAATTACATTCACAATATCCAGTTCATCTGCACTTGGCAAATTCAAAGAAAATACTTCATTGTTAATCCACCTTGGTTAGTCCAAAGTTTTATAGCTCATTAACCTTCTATCATAACTCAAGAACTATAACTATCTAGTCTTCAACTCCACCAACAACCCCAGAAGGATATATTACCTGAGTAAACAGAAAGTGCAGTGTAAGTTGTAGCATGAATCTTAAATGGTCTTATTAATAAGAACAAACCTGGAGCCAGGTATTGGGGTGAATGCTGGAAGATCAGAGAAACAACCAGCCACAGCTTCCTCACCTCGCCAGTTCCTCAGCTGATCCTGTTTCCTCAGGCTGGAAGCCTCTGACTCCTCATCCAAATGAATCTCAGCTGAACTGCTGCTCCAAAGCCTAAAAGCTTAACCAGGCTCTAGCTCCTGGTCCTCACCCTTATATACCTTTCTGCTTCCTGACATCCCTTCCTGGGATTAAAGGCTCACTTCCTAGGATTAAAGGCCTGAGTCACCATGCCTGACTGTTTCCAGTGTGGCTTTAAACTCACCTGAAATGCTAGGATTGAAAGCATGTGCTACCACTTTTTTCTGGCCTCTATATCTAGTGGCTGTTCTGTTCTCTGACCCCAGATAAGTTTATTAGCATGCACAATATTTGGGGGAATACAATATCACCACAATAAGCCATTTCCAAAACAACAGAATCATCTGGCTGTCTGGACAGTCACTCAAGGTTCCTCTGCAACATTGGGGCATTCAATCTTCAGCCTATGGGCCAAGAATGTCTGGCAGACTTTTCCATGAAGCAGGAATTTTGAAGGACTGTTCTGCCTTGTTTTGGCAAAGTTGGGCGGTCTTTTTCCTTTGTGTCCTGCTTGTCCAGTTTGTACAGCACACTGTCAGCAGTCAAGGCAAGAGCAGTTTCTTTGCCCAGTATCTAACTTTGCCACAATGAAAGCAAACTCTATATGGAGTTTCTTCGATGTTCATCATCTTCTCTGAGGTAATTGGTGCTGCCAGAAGCAGATGTGTCTCACTGTCATGAAAAGCCTTAGGTTATTAAACATGTTAAGCACTGTATTCGGAAGTTCTTTGAAGTGTTTGAAGATCACTTATCTATCTAAAATATATCTCTTTAACCTTAAAACATACCTATTGTGACTACAAGTTTGATTATTATAGATGACTAACTACTAACCTGAATTTCTTAATGATCCTAAATGGTTTATAATAATAGCTTTCAAGAACTAGATCTTTTCCTTACATTTTAAAATGAGCTGCATGGGTACAATGCCCTAAGCAAGAGTAGAAACATATATATGGTATAACAAAAATAACCTTAAATTTTTATCAATATACAAAAATCCAATGTAAAATATTTGACATTAATAATTGTCTTTTTATCCTATATTCCTATATCCTCACTAAACAATGACAAACACCTCTAGCCCACCAAATGACCAAAAACTACCCACCTCACCTCTTGGGAATGTGGGTATTGTGTTCTCTAGACTGCTTCCTGTTGTCTGTGGGTGAAGGTATCTTTAAGGACCCTGAGAAAATTGAGATAATGGGCGAGTCCTAAGAAAAACAGCTGTAACATTCATTGTCTAGTCTTGGCACAATCGGAAAGTGCAAGGATTATCTGCAGTCCTGGTTAGAATAGTCTGTGAGGCTGGACCATCTCAGCCAGCAGCCTGCAAGCTGTTTTGGATGCAGAACTCCTAGGAAATTGCAACAGAAGCACTTTGAGAGGCTGGATCACCTGGATCACTCATTTTCATTGGTGTCTGGTCCCGTTGCTCTGAAAACACACAAACCTTCAAGAATAACATACACATCTGCACTAACACTAGTATGGACTGTATGTTTTACACGAGCCAGCCAAAGATGATTTTTTTTTGTTTTATCTTGAGCAGGTAAAACGTATGTCACTTGGTTTATTTCTTTATGTTGTAGCCAGGATTTTCAGGGGGTCTCCCCTGATCAAACCTGACCTCTAGTAACCTTGAAGGAATTCAGTCTTTTATTTCCTGTGGAAACAAAAGCATATCCTCTTCTTGGCATAATGCCTTTCCTGACCCCCACTTTAAAGTTAAGGCATCCCTGAAGAACCTAGGCTGGTTTAACTCAGCAGCCCCCTACAATCCCATCTCTCTCAGCAGCTGTCAATTTACTGATCAGCAATAAAAACATTCAAAGCTAACACAAACCATGCGTGATCCAGACCCTGTGTATTTCCCATCGTTACATGGCCTTTTTCTTTCATATTACTTTACTCTTTCTTCAAAGTTTATTATTTCAAAATGATTTACTTTTTCAATGACTGTCTATACTCATTTTTTCTTTCTTACACCTCTGCACATTTTGAAACACGCTGTAACCTGTTCAGAGGTTTTATTTTTCTGTCTGTGTCTATCTTTACTGCATATCTCTATCCTTTTCTGACTGCATGAGCCAAACTTTAAATTGCTAAGCTGCAGCTAGCCCTTCACCAGTGTCTGGTGGCTAGCTCCACCCCTTCTTGATCTGTGAAAGCCAATCCTAAGCCCACTGCCCTGGTGCAGGTTGGGGCTGCCTTTGACTAAGAACTCTACTCAACCACCTCAGCTCTAGGAAGTGGGCGCCCACACTGTGGCGGGCATTTTTTAAAAATTATTTTATTTTTTACTTAGCACACTGTTTCTACTTAGCATGCCATGTCCATTTTTTCCTTCTTCCTTCCTTTCTTCTTTTGCTTTCTTTCTTTCTTTCTTTCTTTCTTTCTTTCTTTCTTTCCTTCCTTCCTTTCTTTCTTTCTTTCTTTCTTTCCCTTCCTTCCTTCCTTCCTTCCTTCCTTCCTTCCTTCCTTCCTTCCTTCCCTTCCTTTCTCTCTCTCTCTCTCTCTCTCTCTCTCTCTCTCTCTCTCTCTCTCCCTCTTTGTTTTCTTCAGCTATCACAGGCCCTATGTGGAAATTCAGGCCCCACAGGGCACCAACTATACCAGGCTTTCTTTTTTGAGCCACCAAATCATGACAAGGAGACTTAATATTAGTTATGAACTCTTGGCCTTATCTTATGCACGTTTCTTGCTAGCTCTTATAACTTAACCTGTTTCTCTTCATCTACATTTTGCCTTGGGGCCTTTTCTCTTTCTTTCCTTCTGTGTGCCCTACTCCATCCTGGCTGGCCCTGGTGTCTCTCACTCATGCTCTCCTTTGTCCTCTCATTCATAGATCTCTGCTCCTCCTCCTCACTCTCGCTGCCCACCAGTCCTGCCTGTCCCTCTCCTGGCTAGCTATTGGCCATTCAGCTTTTTACTAGACCAATCAGGTACCTTAGGCAGGCAAAGTGAAACAGTAACACATCTTTACATAATTAAACAAATACAACATAAACAAAAGAAACATACCTATGTATCATTAACAAAGACAGCACAAATGTAGCACACCTTCACACAGCTAAAGTACTATTCCACAGCATAAACAATAGAACACATCTTTGCCTAGTTAAATAATATTCCACAACACCTAAGCTTCTGAAATGAACAATTAAACAAGTAGATCTAGATACAAGCAAGGCTTACATGAACATATTTGGATATGTCTAACCTGAAAAGGTTTCTCGGTGCTGGAGAGATGGCTCAGTGTTTAAGATTGAGTCCCGCTCTTGCTGAGGACCAGAGTTCTGTTCCCAGCACTCACATGGCAGCTTACAACAGTTGTTGTATTAGTCAGGGTTCTTTAAAGTCACAGAATTTACTGAATGAATCTCTCTTTGTATAAATTCATAGAGAGAATTTATTGGGATGACTTATAGGCAGTGGTTCAACTAATCCAACAATGGCTATCTGTAAATGGAAAGTCCAAGAATCCAGCAGTTGCTCAGTCCCACAAGGCTGAGTGTCTCAGCTGGTCTTCTGTATATGCTGGAATCCTGAAGAAATCGGCCCCAATACTGGTGAAGAAATAGATGTGCTGGCAAGGTGAGGGCAAGCAGGCAAAGAACAAACCCTTCCTTCTTCCACTGTCTTATATAGGCTTCCAGCAGAGGTGTGGGTCTGAATTAAAGGTGTCTCACCCCACCTCAAGATCTGTATAGAAAGCCTGTATCTTCCAGCCTCAAGATTCAAATCAAAGGTCTGTTGTCTTCCTGTCTCGAGATGTGCATCACAGGTGTGCCTTCCTATTCTGGATTGTAGTTCATTCCAGATGCAGTCAAGTTGACGACCAAGAACAGCCATCACTGTTGTTAATACCAGTACCAGGGCATCTGACACCCTCTTGGTCCCAGATACCCACATGGTGCACAGACATACATGCAGGCAATACATTCATGCACATCAAATAAATAAATAAGTAAATATTTTTAGAAAGTTCCAGCATGGCATTTGGGTAGAGTCTAGTTTATTCAAACTTTTAATTTATTGTGTTTGATTTATATATTAAAGGCTGTTTGTTATTTATTTTTATATTTTTTTAGTACTAAAAATTAAACCTAGGGCTTGATACACGCTAGGTACGCACTCTAGCTCCGAGCTATATCCCTAGTCCTTAATTTTTTAAAATTTTGAGACTCCATTCACAAGAAATTAAAGGAACAATTAGATATTTAGCAGCACTCAACATCAAAAGTTTAAAAACCTATACTTAGTTTTTTTTTAAGCCACAGCCTGCTTTTTTTATTTCCCAGATAGGGTTTCTTTGTGTAGCCCTGGCTGTCCTGGAACTAACTTGCTCTGTAGACCAGGCTGGCCTCAAACTCAGAGATTCTCCTGCCTCTGTCTCCCAAGTGCTGGGATTAGAGGAGAGCACCACTTCGTCTGGCTACAGCCTGCATTTTTTTTTAAAAAAGTATTTTATTTATAAGATGTATCAGTGGGCTGGAGGGATGGCAAGAGATTAAAAGTCCTTGCTGCTCTTGCAGAGGATGTGAGTTCTGCTCCCAGCTTCTGTGAGGTGGCTCACAACCGCCTCACAACTACCTTACATTCCAGCTCCAGGGCATTTGATGCCTTCTTCTGGTCTCTACTGGGCTCCCATGCCCATCTGCACACAGTACCTATGCACATACAGGCACACACCATACACATTAAAGAAAAAGGACTCTTATTACTATATAAAAGTCTGTACAGTCTTTACCCCAAAGGTAATGTCCAGATACACTTGAGTTTTATATTCCTAGCAAAACAATGGTAGCAGTGTGAATGTCTTCACACACACACACACACACACACACACACACACACACACACTATGCCCATTTATTATTTTTCCTCTTCTAGTTCACTCTTCTTTAGAACACTTTTCAAGATTGACCTTATTATGTGTATGAGTGTTTTGCCTGCATGTACGTCTGTGCATGTGTGCATGTATCAGAGGCCCTAGAACTGGAGTCACAGAGGGTTGTGAGCTACCACCACATGGGTGCTGGGTACAAACTGTGGTCCTGTGCAAGAGCAGCACGTGTTCATGACCTCTGGCCTTCAGGACCTTCTTTGCGGTGTCACTCTGGCCCTTAGCATGACATGCAGCTATGTTCCTTTCAGATTTCTCCCTGTTTAACCATTTTCTGTTCATATGGTCTTTAGTGTGGCTGGGTGTTGGGATGCATTTCACCCACTCTTTTTGCAGTATCCCAGACAGACAGAAGCTCCACTCTCAGCTCTGGCATTGGGTGGCTCCCGATGGCCTTTATATCCGGCTCCAGGAGATTTGATGTCCTCTTCTGGCCTCCACTGACACTCACCCCCACCCTCTCACAGTAAGCTTGTACACACAGAGACACATAAGCATACAAATTAAAGTGTCTTTTCCTCCATGAAGGTATAAATCTATTGTTTTTATATGTTCAGCAAACCCAACTGAGATGCTTCCTTTCCAGGGTTCCATTAATGAACTGCCCACCTTGCAAACTGACCGCTCACTCATTCTTTTTTTTTTAATTTTTTTTTTAAAGATTTATTTTATTTATTATGTATACAGAAGAAGGTGCCAGATCTCATTGCAGATGGTTGTGAGCCACCATGTGGGTGCTGGGAATTGAACTCAGGACCTCTGGAAGAGCATTCAGTGCTCTTAACCTCTGAGCCATCTCTCCAGCGCCCCCCACAAGTTTATTCTGAACTGCCAGATGTACTACTATCAGTTCAATATCTTCAAGAACACTGTTGCTAGAAATGTTGCTGCAAATGCCTGAAAATGCCTCCCTTTGAATACAAAGTGGCCAAGAGAGGTAACGCTGGTCATGAGCTCCTCTGAGACAAGCTAGCTGGCTGCCATCTAATCAACAAAGGGTAAAGGGCTGCCAATCTCCACTTACAAGGCACTCAGGACACATCACAATATATCAGCTTAAGAAAAAAAAATGAAGTTTAATTTCCCAAATTTTATTAAAAATGGACTTTGTCATCAGATATCTTACTGCGAAGATGAAATCTCACAACATGTCAATAAAGCTTGCTGTAATAACAAGCTTTGAATGACTATAAATTCTTTTGTAGTTATAGGACTTGAGAAGTTTTTTGTTATTAAAAACTTATGTTTTTCTTTATTCTGTGAGTCATGGACAAACATTTTCTCACAAAATGATTATCTGTGACCGAGCACATGCTTATCTTCACAGCACTCAGGAGTTCAAAGCCAGCCTGGGCTACATATCCAGTTCCAGAATAGCCTCAGAAATATATAGAGACTCTTTCTCAAACAAACAGTAATGTAAAATGGCTTCTAGACTGTTAAGGAAAGGAGAAACGAAGAAGGGATGGAGAAGGAGTGTTTAGATAGTTTTTGAAAAATTCTAAAAACAGTTCCACATCTACTTCTTAAAATCTTTATTGTTTGGTACTCTTTTGCCATAAAGGCCGCCATTTCTCCACCCAGGCCCTCCAGCATCCTTTATTTTCCCACTGAAAAGAATGAGAAGCAACTTCCCAAACAGGCACAGTCATCTCAGGTCCTATAGAAAGCTCAAACTACAAGGGAGTTTTCAAATATGTCCCATTACATATTCAGGTATGTTTGGTTATGATCACCATAACTGCATACTCTTTAGATTAAATGTCTCTTTAGGTAGCACTTTCCGTTTTAGAGCGTGCTGAGGTGAATGTCTGGGAGGAGAATGAGTTGATGGGGCATCCCTTTTCAGTTGGAAATATTTCATTATTAACAGCATTGGACACAATCAACACATCCTCAATATAGTACCAGTTCTTAGCTTTCCTCTGGCAATGATTTCTCCGTGACTGTTGTATGAACAGAGGTATCACTCTTCTTGGGCAATGGAGGTAAAATAGACCTATTTTGTTGGTTTAGCTCCATTAAAGTCAAATTAATGTGTAACCAATGGTACAGGATTTCAATAACAAGATTGCCAAATTTCCATACTTCAGTTCGAGAATGATCTGTATCAAGAAAAGGAAAAGTTAGTATGGATAATATTGTACTTTAGTTATTAAGAAATAAATTAAAATATGATTAAAATTCATTATGTTGTGAATCAAAATCAAAGCAATATCTTGTTTATATATTTAATTATAAGAGATAGGTAGAAATTGATATTTTCATGTAATGGAATAATACATAGCAGTTAACACCGAAAGAGTTATACACACACACACACACACACACACACACACACACACACACACGCACACATGCACACATACATGTAACATGCAGAATTTTATACATATTTATGTATAACTCTTAAAAGTTAAAAAACCTGTAAGTTTTATGCATTCATGAAGATATAGTAAAAGGAAGCCAGGCAGTGGTGGTGCACACCTTTAATCCCAGCACTCAAGAGGCAGAGAGGCAGGCAAATCTCTGAGTTCAAGGCCAGCTTGATTTACAGAGCAAGTTCCAGAATGGCCAGAGCTACACAGAGAAACCATGTTTTGAAAAACCAAAACGATAAACAAACAAACACGATATAGTAAAAGAAATGAATAAATGATAAGCACCAAACTCATGATCACATCATGAGAAAGGAGAGTAGGACCAGAAGAGATAGAGTTTTGACTGCTCCTATTACAGTTCGTGTCTTTAAAAACATCAGACTCAGATGGTCATGGTGATACTGGTGACAGCCCTGTAATCCCAGCCGCCTGGCAGGCCGAAGCAGGAAGATCGCTAGTTTGAGGTTAGTCTAGGCTAGATAATAATTTTGAGCAGGCCTGGGCAACTAGTGAGACCCTGTTGTAAACTAAAATTAAAAAGGGCCGAGGATGTAGCCCAGTAAGTAGTAGAGCACCTGCCTAGCACGAAATGAGCCTTAGGTCCCTCCCCAGCATTGTGAAACACAGTAAAGTGAACCTAATTCAAACACAGCATGTTAAGGTTGGAGACTAGATATTATTACATAATAATACAGTGCTTATTATTTGTACTACTATATTTGAGACATTTCAGGAATTGCTCAGCATCCTTAGTCATCAGGGAAATGCAAAACAAATGACTCTGAAATATTCTTTCATTAAAATTTGTTTCAAAATATGTAGTTACTGCCCACTGTTGAAAACTGTTAGCTGCCATTCCTAAAGAGTCCCAGGAGCCAATGGTTAATATTTAGATAGAATGGTCCAATGGACAGAGTACCTTAGAGCTGAACAGGCCTGAGTTCTGATCTTGGCTCTATCCCAACTAATTTTGTGACCTTAAACAGATTTACTTGCTCTGAGCCTGTCTGTCTTTTGGTCAAACAGGAACACTTTAGGACTATTATGAGAAAACACACACAAGAATCTGACTCTCCAGTGCCTGCCACCACAGGTTGAGTTTATCCATCATTGTTCCTCATCTAACTCAGAGCAGACCCAGATAAAGACTTGCTGATCTGAGTTGAACAAACCATTATAGACTCTCATTAAACTGCATGGGAGTGTTAAATACCAATACCCAAGAGTATCTTAACCATAATTGCAATTATCAACTAGAATTTTAAAACATTTTTATTAAATTTTGTTTACTGATGTGTGTGTGTGTGTGTGTGTGTGTGTGTGTGTGTGTGTGTGTGTGTGAGAGAGAGAGAGAGAGAGAGAGAGAGAGAGAGAGAGAGAGAGTATGTGTGTATATGTGCACGCACATGTGTGCCATAGCATCTGTGTGTAGACCAGAACTTGCAGGAGTTCTCTCTTTCCAACATGTGTCCCAGGGATCAAGCTTAGCTTGCCAGGCTTGGTGACAGGAACCTTTACTCACTGAGCCATCCTTCCCACAGACCCCAGAACATAGTTTATTTCCTTATCTTCTACCAATACAAGGGGCAAGTTTCCCTCAATTGGTCTTGGCTTTATCATGGTTTTGAAGGCACCTCTTCAAGCTAAGGGGCAAGTATATGACAGGGAAGGCCCATGCAATGAGGAACCAGTCACACGTTTTCATTTTTATTTGAAGCTGACTTCAAAGCATGTGGATGCAATAAATTTCCTAATGTTCTCTTTTAATAGACCACCCCACACAAACACTGCTTTTTCTCATTCAATTGTTAAGTGTTCAATAAATGCCGAATTGAAACAACATTAAATTAAGGAAAATTTAATTTCTTTATTTCAAGTCCTAAAAGTTTTTCCAGATTACAGCTCAATAATATTAGTGACAATTATGAATAAAACCAAGAACAGATGCTAGTCATGAGAACACATTAGAAATATCTGATTCATCTCACTTTAGGGGTAATTCTAGACCAATAAAAATACCAACTTAAAACACTGAGGGTGAATTTGTTATCATTGATCCTTCTTTGTGCTAATTAGCTTCCTGGAAACTTTACAAAGAAATATTACAGATTTCCAAAGATTACTCTGATTATCTTAATGTCCCAGTGTTATGAATCTAAATTAAACAAAAGCAAAGTTCATCCCAGGACACTCCTAAGCACCCATCCCAATTAATTTTCTGAGATAAAACAGCTTCCAAAGCTTGGTTCCCAAATCCTCCACTAGTGCTCAGCTCCATCAATGGCTGTTGGTGATCTTGGCTGAACACCCCAGTGTGCAGACCCCTATCTGTAACATCATTAAACTAGTCACCATCTCCATGGTGATTCAAGGATGGGAGGGTGGAGAGAGAACGTTCCCTTTCACAAGCCCCTGTTGCTTATTTCCTGTTTTATTGTTACCAGGGACAAAAGCTCCGAACCTGTCTGGGAGGTAGTTCCTCTCTCCCTGTCATTTCCAGAGATGGATGTGTTTACAGGGGCTCCTAATGAGTCCTCGAAGGGAGCCTTCTGCAGCTACTGGGAACATTACCACTGGCTGCCACTGGCTGCCACTGCCCTCTTGTGGCAGACAGGTGCCTGATCGTCACAGGTTGGCAGACACCCCACATCCACCCTCAGGGCAATTTTCAAGAGGAGTCTACTTTTATTTCTTCTGTGAATCTATGAAACTATGAACATTTTGATTTGCCTTAGCAATGCTTACAGCATTTAAAAAATTATATTTAAGCTATAGGGATTTCAGAGTAAGCCTTTGAATATGTACAGGGATGTATTGAGAAAGGTTTTATTATGGTATTTTTAGGTCCCACTTTAATAAAACTTTTAATTACACAGGGAATTCATTATGCTGGAAACATGAGACTATAAAAAGCATGTTTTAAAATTAAACCTCAATTTGTGGATCTCTGCTTTAACACTGGATTAATTAAGCCAAACCCTCCGGGAAGCATAGACAATTAGTAAGAACAGGCAAAGCCAAGAGAATGAAGTATCAACTTCAAGCTCAAAAGCTGAACGGCTTCCTCCAGCTCCCGACGGAGCCAGGACCAGCGGTAGTCTCGAATGTTTTCCTTCTCCATCAGCTCCGTTAGTGAGAATTCTCTGTTTCTGTTGCTTCACACTCCCTGAGTCATTTTAAAATTTAGTCATTTAGCATTACTGCTGGACACAATAAGCTAAAGGTCTGTCCAGGAACGTATACTGGAAGGAGACGTGTGTGCGGGTTTCAGCTCTATTTTTACTTGGGCAGGGGAACTTTGTGATGACATCTGGGCGCTGTGGACTGTCATCCCAAAGGCAGACACCTCCCAGGCCTAACAGGAAAAGGTCGGTGTTGAACAGGGAGGAAATCTTGTTTTTTGATTTATTATAGCTGAGGTGGAAGTTTGTTCCAGGATGAATAATGAGTTCTTGAAAACACATAGTTCCACTCCCATTGTGAGCATGATTGTTGTACAACAGCACCCATTCTGGACTTGTTTTTTTTTAATGCAACGTAGTCATAAACCAAATGTGTCAATATCGGTCAGTGTAATTTTTTTGTTTTGTTTTGGTTTGGTTTTTCGAGACAGTTTCTCTGTAGCTTTGGAGCCTGTCCTGGACTAGCTCTGTAGACCAGGCTGGCCTTGAACTCACAGAGATCCACCTGCCTCTGCCTCCCGAATGCTGGGATTACAGGCATGTGCCACCACCGCCCGGCATAATTTTTTAAATAATACTTTTATTGATTATTTGGGAATTTCACATCCTGAACCCTCAGCACACTCGTTTCCCAGGCCTCTCAGGTCTGCCTACTCCCACCCTTATGACCTTCCCCACCCCGAAAAAAGAAGAAAAAGAAAAAAGAAGCAAGCAAGCAAACAAACAAACAAAAAACAAGTCCAATTTGTGTTGCCCGTACATTCACTGGAGCATGGTTAAACTCCCGGGGGTCAGCCCCTTAAAGAACACTGAGTCTTCCCCCGCCCTCCCCGCCCTGTCCCAGCCTTGCCAGAAGCCATCAGTTGTGGAGAGCTACACTTCAGCATCCTTATTACAATTTTCTAAAAAAGATTTACTTATTTATTTATTGTGTATATAGTGTTCTGCCTGTATGTCTGCCTGCAGGCCAGAAGAGGGCACTGGATCTCATTACAGATGGTTGTGAGCTACCATATGGTTGCTGGGAATTGAACTCAGGACCTCTGGAATAGCAACCAGTGCTCTTAACCTCTGAGCCATCTCTCTAGCCCCCTTAATTACATTTTTTTTTTTCCGAGACAGGGTTTCTCTGTAGCTTTGGAGCCTGTCCTGGACTAGCTCTGTAGACCAAGCTGGCCTCGAACTCACAGAGATCCACCTGCCTCTGCCTCCCGAGTGCTGGGATTACAGGTGTGCACTACCACCGCCCGGCTTAATTACCATTTTTAAGAGTTCTCTTCTATGGCTTTCTGCTTAGGTTGTTACTTTTTGGGGGGTTGTTACAGAAACCTTTTAAGTCCCTCTTTCCCAATTTTGAGTCTGCAGTCATCAATAAATACCATGGCAAAAGTAGCTCCCTTGCCCTTTCCAATCAGTGGGAGCATGGATCATGGGCTTACACATGGTTTCTGGCCACAGCATAGACCACGGACATCCACATGGTCTCCAGCATCAGTATGTGCCGTGGACCTCAGCATGGTGTCCAGTGGCAATACAGGCCATGGGTATCAACACAGCCCTCTACCACAGCATAGGCCATGGAGACCATCATAGCTCTCAGCAGCAGCTCAGGCCAAAGATATCAAAATGGCTTCAGGTGGCAGCACAGGCCTTCACATCAACATGGCCCTTGGGGGCAGCGCAGCCCATGGATATCATCATAGTTTCAGGCTGCAGCACAGGTCATGGACATCCACATGGCCTTCAGTGGTGAGACAGACCCTGGCTGCAGTGGGATCATGGACCCAGACATGGCCTTTGTTGGCAGTGCAGGCCACTCAGATCAATATGGCTCAGTCAGTGTAATTTATCTTTACAGAAATTCATGGTTCAGTGAAGAAACTCCCAACCTTTTGGTAACATACCCTGGTCAAACCCGCTTTTATGCTCCCTTTGTGGCAAAATATCCAAAGAACTGTCTTCACGCCTCCCTTTGTAAATCATCTGTGGTAATTTGAATGTAATTGGCCCCATAAGCTCATTGAAAGTGGAACTATTAGAGGTGTGGGTTTGTTGGTGTAGGTGTGGCCTTGTTGGAGGAAATGTATACTGTGGGGCTTTGAGGTCTCCTATGCTCAAGATATGACCAGTGTCTCAGACCAATTCTTGTTGCCTACAGTTAAAGATGTAGGACTATCAGCTCCTTCTCCAGCACCATGTCTGCCTGCATGCTGCCATGTCCCACCATGATGACATTGGACTGAACCTCTGAACTGTAATCCACCCAATTAAATGTTTTCCTTTATAAGAGTTGTTGTGGTTACTGTATCACAGTAATAGAAACCCTAACTAAGACAGAAGTTGGTTCCAGGGACTGAAGTATTGCTTTTGTAGGCCTGACCATGTTTTTGTTTAGAGGAATGTGAACTTTGGTACTTTGAGTTAGGAAAGCAGTGGAATGCTTTAAGTGATACTTAATAGGCCTTACTAGTAGGAGCATGGAAGACAGTGGTGCTGAGGATGATTTAAACTATGGGACGGGGGCTGGCTCAAGAGGTTTCATAAGAGAAGAATATTAATATGTGGACTGGAGATCATTCTTGTGATATTTTGGAGAAGAATATAGCTGCTTTTTGCCCTTGTCTGAACAGTCTGCCTGAGGCTAGAGTGAAAAGATTTGGATTAATTCCCCTGGCAAAGGAAATCTTGAAACAGCCTAGTATTCACTCTGTTGTGTGGTTATTACTAGTCACTCTTCTACAGATTTATAATGAAAAGGAGTAAGATGAACAAGGAAAAATACAAAATGTACAATTTGAGGAGAAAAGGAGCACCTGGAAATGGATTGGAGCTAAGTCCTGCGTTCAAGGAGATAAGCAGATTAAGAAATAGAAAGCAGGGAGAGGTGACCTCAAGGCAAGATCTTACCCAGCTAAGTTTCTAACTTATGAAAAGGAATTAAAAGAAAAATTTAGAGCCAGGTGTGGTGGTACACATCTTTAATCCCAACACTCTGGAGACAGAAGCAAGCAGATCTCTAAGTTCAAGACCAGCCTGGTCTACAGGTCGAGCACCAGGACAGTCAAGCTTAGGTAGTGAAGGAAACCATGGGAAGCAGAAAGCCTGTGAAGATGTAATTGAACCAGGGGGGTCATGTTCCAGCCCCAGCAAGAAGCAGAGCTTGGCAGCTTCGGCTACATATTTCTGGCTTTAGAGTCAAGGAGCAAAGAAAGGGGTTAAGGAATCTTCCTCCATGACTAAGGAAAGCCACTGAGGCCAGGCATATGTCTTGGTGTCCCTGACTATCCCAGAGAGGCCATTGTGTAAAGCTGTGAAGGAGAAGCCTGGCTTGCCTTTGAGACCCCAAAGATGTTAGATATGCCAGAGTCTTGGGATACCTGCTGAGAAAAGCTACTAACAGGGAGTAGAACCAGCTCAAGAGAAAGAAGTGTGTTGCAGTCAACAAAGCTGAAAGGAGTTGGAGATTTGAAGAGCGTTTTAACATCAGACATGGCAATGCAGAGTTTGGAGTTTGCTCAGCTGTTTTTGGGTCTTGCTTTAGTCCAGTATTTCTTCATTATGCTCCCTTCCCTATGTTTTGGAACAGTAATGTATATCCTGTTCCATCATATGTTGGAAGTATGTGATCTGTTTTATTATTTTTATTTTATAGGGGATTACCGTTAAGAGATTGCATGAATCTTAGAAGAGACTTTGAACTTTGGACTTTAAAGTATTGTTGAGACTGTGATAGACTATAGAGACTTTTGAAATTGCCTTTTACACTATTGTATTGTTACAAGCTTGTGGGGTCCAGGGAGTGGAATGTGGGAGTTTGAATGTAATTGGCCCCCATAAGCTCATTGGGAGTGGCACTATTATTAGGATGCATAGCTTTGTTGGGATAGGTGTGGCCTTGTGGAGGAAGTGTGCCACTGTGGCTTTGATGTCTTCTATGCTCAAGATATATCCAGTGTCTCAGACCACTTCCTGTTGCCTGCAGGTCAAGATATAGAACTCTCAGCTCCGTCTCCAGCACCATGTTTGCCTGCATGTCACCATTGCCCACCCCGACAGTGGACTAAACCTCTGAAAATGTAAGCCACTCCAATTAAATGTTTTTCCTTTATAAGAGTTGCTGCGTTCATGGGGTCTCTTTGCAGCAACATAAATCCTAAGACATCATCTATTGGCCAATAAATCTCAATTTTACATCCCCACCTAGAGCTTTCTCCAAAATCTCAAGAGTTCTTTTTCTAGCTACCAACTCACATCTCTGCTCACATATCCAATAGACAGCTCAACCTCAGCATGCCAGATGTGAATGCTTTAAAAATATTTATCTCATTTATTTGTGTGTGTGCATAAACTTGCCTGTGTGTATGCATGTGAGCACCCACAGAGGTCAGAATAGGGCACTGGATTCCTAGAAACTGGAGTGACAGGTGGTTGTGAGCCACACCAGATGTGGGTGCTGGGAACTAAACATCAGTCCTCCACCGGAGCAGCAAGTACTCTCTCAGCAAGCTAAAGCAGCTGAGCCATCTTTCCAGGCCCCAGATTGGAACTCTTAGTCTCCCTGACTGATTCTCTTCCCTGCAGTGTTCACTAATGGCTCCTCCATCCTCCCAAACCATAGTCCAACTTGGCTCTTGTTTTGTTCACATTTCACACCCAAGCTCTGGAGTTACATTTGGGTCTAACCAAAACCTGTACTCTATATCCTCTGACCACTTTTCACCATCTCTGTCAGGACCATTCCTGCTTGAAATCCTGCAGCAGATCCTCTGCGTGTTCGCTTTGACTACCCCAACCCCCGAAAGGCCTTTTCATCACAGAAGCTGAATGGTTCTTTTATCTCCTTCATCCTTCCTCCGTTCATTCTCTTTCTTTCTTTCAATAGGGTCTAACTAGGTAGTCTTGGGTAGCCTGGAGCTCATTATGTACCCCAGGCTGGCCTTGAACTCACATGGATTTGCCGGACTGCCTTCCAAATTTTGGAATTAAAAATGGGCATCAGCATGCCCAGTTCTTTATATCTCCTTATTTTATTTTTTAGGTGGGGTCTTGCCATATAACTCAGGCTGACTTCCTGCCTTAGCCTTTGAGTGCTGGAAGTATGAACCATTACTCTAGTCCTCAGAGTGATTCTTTCAAAGCGTAAGCCATGTCACCAAACACTTCTGCTTACATTCTATTCTCACATTATGTTATGATGGTGTGAGGCTCTGACTGATTCAGCCCACTCCCCAACCCCATGACCTCATCTTATATGTTTCTCTAATTCTCTTACTCTGTCCCTGACACAGTGTTCTCCTGAATACTTCAACACACTGCATATTCCTGCCTTATACGGCCTTTGCATTGACTCTATGCTCTGCCTGGAGTACACCCCACAGAAGTTATCTCTATAGCTGATTTCCTTGACTCAATTTCACCTTTTGACAAGGTCTATCTGACTATTTATATCTGCACTCCTTCACACAACAAGACCTTAGATGGGAGCCACACCACCATCTAAGAGAAAACACAATTCCACCCCATGCTTCCTTCCTGTCTCTCCCAAATGCACTCAGTTGCCTTACTATGCTTACCCATTTTAGCATGCATTTTTTTTTTTAAAATCATGGCATACATTTATTATGTTTACTGCTGTGTGTGTGTGTGTGTGTGTGTGTGTGTGTGTGTGTGTGTGTTACTGGAAAGGGAATCTAGAGCTTTGTACCTGCAGCCACTGCCACGGAGCTGTAGCACAGCCCTGTGCCATTGAGCCTCGGCTCTCCTCTGGACAGGTAAGGTCTGTAGGGTTTTGGGTTTTGGTTTTGGTTTAGATAAAGCTTGCACTAGCCCAGGTGGTGATGACTCTCCTGATAGCAGGCAGGGGCCACCACAGCCATGTAAGTTTCATGAGAGCAGGGACCTTAGTCAGCGAATTCACTATTGTTCCCCCAGGTCCTGAAACAGAGTCTGGCACATAGTCAACACTTTTTAAAAAAGTGGTTGAGCAAAGGCTGAAGCAATCAAATTTTAGAAGTGAACAGAGATGAATGAATACCAACGGTAACAGGAGAAAGTGGACTCTTACATCATCAATGGAGAAGGCCTGGACCAAACTTCCTGCACATCCCAGGAACCTCACAGGACTCAGAAAGCTGTCTAGATGCTGATCAGGACAGTCAGAGTTCTTCGGAATCCTCCTCCTATTGCAGCTCTGGGGGACTTCCTCTCCCACTTCTAGAAATCTCTCAGAATAACACAAAGTTTCAGGTTGGGCATCGGACTGAGCTGAGAGCGGCAATTCCCTGATGGAAATGGGGAGGGCACTAAGATGTGTTCTAAATGTGGGGGTCCTGTAGACTTCCCAACTGGGCCCAAGAATTCGGGAAGATAGGCTCTTTCCTCTCCAGAGAGAATAACAGAAGAATCTTGTCACACAGGAAGCTGGTAGCTCAAGATGAAGAAGTTAGAGATGCACAGATACTGGACGTCACTCTTAAATCATTTCATCCGACACACAGAGATTCAAACACCAAAAGAGAAAGGAAGGGAGAGACTGCAGGGAGGTGAAAACTCCAAGACGCCATTAGCAATGCCTGAACTGTGAACAAGAGGCTGAAGGCAGCAAGTGCTTAGAGCACAGCCACAGGGGAGCTCTTCAGACAGGCACACCTCCCCAGGCAACAGAATCAGCAAAGAAGACTGAGCTTCCCGGAAAGGAAAGCCAAGGGGCAAAGAGATGGAAAACAGGATAGGAAAGAAGACATTTGTGTACCTATTTAAAGATGCTGGGGGTCAAGCTGAGGGCTGCATGCAGGCTAAAAGAGACCTGCAGAGCTATACTCCAGCCACTAAAAATAGGATTTGGAAGATCGAGTCTGGGAGAAGCAATGTCTGAACACAGGAAAGGGAGAGGAGAGTCAGCACCAGCCTCCTGTCTTAGGAAATGTACTGTCCTGCGCTGGCAGAGCAGAGAAAATGCCTGTGGAGAGAAAGAGGTCACTTCCAAGCAGACACAGCGTGGCCTCAGGAAGTGAAATAAATCCACGTTAGATTTTAGCTGCCATACACCTCCTTAGTGGGGCAGCTTCGTGCAGTGAGCAGCTCCCACAGATATAATAGCAACCTTGGTGCTATGTTGGTATCTAGGAGGTGAGGACCCGGATTTCACAACTGAAAAGGCCCAGCGAGCGCCCAGACCAACGGACGAAAACAGCCGTGTCCAAGATTATCATTATAAAATTTTACAACTTTGGGGATAAAGGGATGTTTCTACAGCTTCTGGGGAGAAGCAAGACAAAGGTGACACTTGGGAAATCAGAAACAAGAAAAGCTTTCAATACCTCAGTAGCAACCTTGGACGTTAAAAAGCCATAGAGACATTTCCACAAAAGTTAAACAGAGCTGCCATATGACCTAGCAATTTCACTCCTAAGGTCTATGCCCACAAGAACAGAATATGCACATTAAAAAAAAACAAAAAAAAACTACAGACAAATGTTCCTGGTATAATCCCACGAGCTAAAAACAAAATCCCCCCAGGCCCACGAACTGATAAATGGATAAGTGAAATACAGATTACCAATATATAGATACCTCACTCATGAAAGGAATGAACAACGAATATACATTGAAATGTAAGTGAGAAATGTAATAAAAGAACCCGGATTCAAAGGCCACCCATTATAGAACCCGTTTCTATCAAGTCTGGATGGGCAGATGCTGGGCACAGAGAGGAAAGAGAGGGAGTGAGTGCTAATGGGGCTAGAGCTTCTTTTGAAAACGTATAAAATTAGATAGTGGTGATGATTGCACAACTCGGTGCATTAACCAAACAAACCACCAAGCTGTGTCTTTCCCAAGTGTATGATGTGTGGTTTATGTTTCTTTTTCTTTTCTTTTTTCCTTTCCTTTCCTTTTTTCTTTTCTCTTTTTCCTTCCTTCCTTCCTTCCTTCCTTCCTTCCTTCCTTCCTTCCTTTCTTTCTTTCTTTTTTTTTAGACAAGATTTCATATACTCCAGGTTGGCTTAAACTTGTTATGTAACTGAGGATGACCTTGACTTAAGATTTTTCTGATTAGGGCTGGAGAGATGGCTCAGAGGTTAAGAGCACTGGCTGTTCTTCCAGAGGCCCTGAGTTCAATTCCCAGCAACCACATGGTGGCTCACAACCATCTGTAATGAGATCTGGTGCTTTCTTCTGACATGCAGACAGAACGCTGTATACATAATAAATACGTAAATCTTGAAAAGAAGATTCTTCTGCCTCTACCTCCCAAGTGCTGTTATGCAGACCTGTGCCACCATGTCTCCTTTTCCGTGCTGTGGGGACTCAATCCCACATGCATATGCTTGGGCAAACTCTAACAAAATGGCCTGCAACTTAAGCTTGGCACCTCAATTTTTAAAAAAAGACAGTGGGTCTTTATGTCTCAAGTTACATAGTTTCCTCTAATCTGGTGATCTTTTAAGAGTAAGAGGATTAAAAACATAACCTCTGAAGTCTCCAACTCCTAAATGTCTTCAAAATGGTTTTCCTCGGCCAAGTCCATATCAAGTACGAGGGCTAAATGCAAACATTTTCAGACATGGAATACCTGGACTATGCACATTCATGCAGTCTTTCTCAGGAAACTACTGCTGGAGGAGGGCTCAGTGGAGAGTGCTTACTTCAGCACTAAGTGTGGACCCTGGCTCGTGGACCCAGCACTAAGTGTGGCCCCTGGCTCGTGGACCCAGCACTAAGTGTGGCCCCTGGCTCGTGGACCCAGCACTAAGTGTGGACCCTGGCTCGTGGACCCAGCACTAAGGGAGAAGAAAGAAGACAGAACACTGCTGTCGGGATACTGTGCAGAGAGTGAGAGGCTTTGAACACTCAGTCCTAACCGGGACGTTTTGTAAACTCTTCCCAAAGCTCAAAGACCTGTGAGGAAGAGGAGGGGGAAAGACTGTCAGAGCCAGAGGTGATGGATGACTCTAAGACAACAACGTCTTCTAGACACAACAGGGCTGAGACACATGAACTCAGACGCCGTGACATCACACACAGACCGTGACATCACACACAGAAAGTGACATCACACAGAGCCCTAGGTTCAAGCTAGACAAACCCCAGCACTGGCAAGGGGAAGTGGACACAAAGTCCCACTCCTAACCAAGAAGTTATTGTACATGATACCTGCCAGGAAAGAGAAAATCTGTTTTCTCCAATGGGGTGCCACTGGGTCCATCAACCACACCTCAGGCCCACACTCTGCCTAGCAGCCCCAGTCCCAGGCCGAACCTGCCGGTGCCATCTCATGCTGAGTGGGCTTCCTGAATAGGAGCTCTTCTTAACGTTACAAGAAGGCCACACAAATATTGAACACTAACAGATTGCCCTGCCCAAAGGGTTCTCTCCTGACACAAACAGAAAGACGTACCCAAAGAACTCTTTCCCACCCCTTAACAGGAAACTTAGACTTTCTTGATATAACTTCATCTAAATGAGAGAGGATTGATATCCGGTGACCTCTGAACTTGGTTGATTGCTACAGAGACTGATAAAGGGTTGCTTGTTGCGTAAAAGGGAAGCCTGTTAGTTGTTGGGGTTTGGCTGTGTCCCATTCGGTTACCTGAAGTTCTGATTACTGCCACCAGAGGGCACTATTAGAAAGCAAAACGCCCTGGGCAGGACTTCATGCTCAAGGCTACTGAGAGAAAGGCTAGGCGAGTTCAAAGTCCGGGCAAGTGGTGGAAATTTGCACGTGTGTTCTGAGCAGAGCGCACAACTGCAGGTGGCTCTGACAGGCACATCTGAGACAGAGCCTGAAGGATTCCTTTGAGGCATTGGTGCCACAGAAGCATTGCCTCTCCTGGGTGGGGGATGGGCTTATTGTGGACGCACCTGCAGAGTGTAGAATGGCAAGGGCTGCTCTTTACTCCTATTCTTTGTGACAGAGGGTCTGCATTGAAGATCGCTGGGTGTCTATGTCCTTGTCCAAGAAGGGGACCTTCACTCGGGAACACGAGGAGCCCTGGCGGCAAGGTCTGGCTCTAGGCTGAGGGCCTGGCAGGTTGGTGGGGACCAAAGAGGAGTGAGGTCTTGGGGAGAGTACCCATTAGACAAACTGGTCACATGTGGGAGGAGATCAGTTCCAGGAAATCAGTAATAACAAAACTAGATACTGTTCACTGTCTGCCGAGGGTGTGTGTGTGTGTTTGTGTGTGTGTGTGTGTGTGTGTGTCTGTCTGTCTGTCTGTCTGTCTGAATATTGAACATACTAGGCAAGCACTCTACCACTAAGCTAGACCCCTTACCCTCTTTACTTTTTATTTTGAGAGTCTCACTAAGTTGCCTAGGCTGTTCTTGAACTCTAAAACCCGGACAGGCCTTGAACTTGTAACTCAGCTCTTCTCAGTGGCTAAGATTACAACTTATCTCCTGTATACTTTTATGTACTTCTTCTGTATTTGAGGACTTTAAAGTCCAGAGACGTCTGCATCCTTGCCCCTGTCTCCAACTCAGTCTCCCTCCAGTCTCTGGTTCTTCTTTTGGAGAGAGTTAACATGCACTGTGAACTGGCTTCACACTCAGTTCTCCCCACCCCACCCCCACCACTGGTTGCTTCTTTTGGAGAGAATTCACAGAGCCTTTTCTCCTGGTGATGATTAAGGGGTGTTTTTTGTTTGCTTTGTTTTGGAGACTAAGTCTGTATGCAGCATTGGCTGGCTGGCTGGCAGTAAACAAGGCTGGCCTTGAACTTGCAGATCTTTCTGCTTCTGCCTTTTATATTAGTCAGTGATTAGTTTTTACTAAGTTGCAAAGAGGAAAACGGTTCTTTAGTTAGTTCTCTCGCATGCACAGCCTGAGGCATCTGGTGGAGGAATCCACACCATGGCAGGAATCCGCTCTTGTATCTGTGCATTTCCTTTAAGATGTAGCTGATTCTCTGTGCAGGTTCCTAGTTACCTCCAATCCAAGAGCCTCCTTGCTCTGTGGTCTTGCTGGTTTCCCTCTAAAGGGCAGCATTACCAGCTTCTACACACTAGTGCTCTTTATAATGTTTCTTCTTCTTTATTGGAGCTAAAACCAGAACGTTTTTTGCTTAATGTTCCATTTCCCACTGCAGCTCCCTGTTTGCTTTGACATGAAGGTTTGCAATGTCTGGCTGCCCTGGCTGTCTGGTCTGAAGCGATCCTCCTGACTCAGCTTCCTCAGTAGTGAGAGCTATAAACAAGCTTTGAGTAATGTCGTCATGTAATGAGTACATTTTGGGTAAGGAGCACATGTGGTTAGTAAGGGGAGACAGACAGACCTTTGAATTCAAATGTGGTGTGGACCCCTTAGGGGACAGAGCAAATTGTAGATTGGATCCTTCCTTTTAGAAAACCCGTGAACATTTTCATTTCCATGTAAACTCAACTTAAGAGCCATTTGTTTTACTATAATGGAAAGCTCTCACAGTTGTTTTTTTTTTCTGCTTATATATTTAAATTATTAGGCAGAACCTTACCTTGGACGTAGTCCATGACAAGCTGTACATTAATGTTCAGATTGATAGCAGTTGGATCAAACACACAAAGATCCTCAACTAAGTACTTGTTAATGTACTGTGAAGAAAGAACAAAAGAAAAGTTATGTGATCACCTAGCAGAAACACAGAGCCCAGCCCACTAGCTTCTACAACCCCACACAGGTACATTCTCAACAGGCAGAGTGGATCTCTGCTTGGGAATCAGAGTAGCTGTGGCCTCATAGAAGGAGTTTGGTAACGTTCCTTCTGTTTCTATTGTGTGGAACAATTTAAAGAGTAATGGTATTAACTCTTCTTTGAAGATTTGGTAGAATTCTGCGTTGAAACCATCTGGTCCTGGGCTTTTTTTGGTTGGGAGACTTTCAATGTCTGTTTCTATTTTCTTAGGGATTATTGGTCTATTTAGATAGTTTATTTGGTCTTGATTTAACTTAGGTATGTGGTACCTATCCAGAAAATTGTCCATTTCTTTTAGATTTTCCAATTTTGTGGAGTAGAGGTTTTTGAAGTATGACCTGATGATTCTCTGGATTTCCTCATTGTCTGTTGTTATGTCCCCCTTTTCGTTTCTGGTTTTGTTAATTTGGATGCTCTCTCTCTCTGGCTTTTGGTGCCTCAACTGGATGTCCCAGGCTCTGCTCACTCCCCATGGAAGACCTTGCCTTGGAGGAGGTGGGAATGGGGGATGGGTTGGGGGGGAAAGACTGGGGGTGGGAGGAAGGAGGACAGGGGAATCTGAGGTTGATATGTAAAATGAATAGAAAATCTCTTAATTAAAAAAAAAAAAACACTCCATACAAGCTACTTCAAAACTGAACATATATGATAAAAGAATAAACATGTGAAGAACTTAAAAAAAAAAAAAAAAGGACCTCTGCTGTTGGATGTGAATATCATGGTTAGTTTTGGGGTCTGTGGTTTGGGGAGAGGGCTTGTGAGAAAGTATACAAATCATGGGCTTTTGAGATGTCACTTGTGTTGTCTGTGAGCACAGAGGTGGGTCATGGGGGACTTTCCTTGGAGAAGGTTCTTTCATCTTGTGTACCTGTGAGTTCTGCCGTTATAATTTGTACACCAAAACAAAACAAAATAAAACAAACAAACAAAACCAAAAAACAAAACCAACACTCCAAAACTCACAAAAAGCCACCCCAAACTCACAAACTTCCACTTTTCCCACTCTTTCAAATCACTGGAAGTTTCTATCACTTGCTGAGAGAACAAGATAGACCCTTTCAGGATGTCGTGCACAAGGGCCACGTTGGCGTCTGTATCCTGGGAACTGACGTCTGGAGAAAGTGTCACGTCCTCTCGAGGTCTGTGCTCATAGAGCAGCAGAGCCACGAAGTCCATGGAAGTGAGGAGCTGGAGGCATTCCCGAAGCTCCTGCAGCATGACCCGGAAGAAGAGAATTCCTGCCCGGGTGACTTCTCCTGCTTTTTCCATCTCTGCAATTACACACATGCTAACTGCAGAGCTTATTCTTTTACAGGATTCCGAGGACATTACAATAAACTATTTTTTCAAGCAGAAGAGATTCATGTCCCAACATCTTAAGAAATTTTAGTTTCTCTAATCATGAAATAAAAAAGCAAATTGGAATAATATCTGATGTATCATTTAGGGATTAAAAATTGAAGGAAGGAAATCAATCCAAAAATCTGAGTTTTATAGTTAGGGCTTAAAGACTTTCTCCATTACTAATTATATTGTCCTTTAAATATATATATAAAACTTTATGGGAATAGGGCCAATCCCTACTTCTTTGATGAGACCTGGGAATTAAAGGAATGAGTACTTAGTCTTGTTGGGCCTGGTACCACAGGCCTATAATCCCAGCTATGTGGAAGGCTGAGGCTGGGGAATTATGAGTTCAAGGTCTTCCATGAACTTTATAGTAAATTCAAGGTCAGCTTGGACAATGTAGTGAGACCTTGTCTCAAAGTAAAAATGAAAAAATAGGGCTAGGTCTAGAGCTTAGCAGTAGAGTACCTGCCTTGTCTCTGGGGTTAACCCCCAGGGCTTCGAATGAAAGCTGCTGATCTCAGAATCTGCACATACCGGACACTTGCAGGACGTGTGTCTTCTTCCTTTCTTTTCCCCCCTCCTTCCTTTATTTTCTTTCTCATCTTAAGTGATCCTCCTGCATCAGCCTCTGTAGTAGCTGGGATCCCAGGCTGGGGTCGCCACACTTGGCCTTTTTCCTTCTACCACTCTCTATGTTATAGCCACAGGCCATTCCACTTAATCCCAAAAATTGTTACTATAAATCTATCCAGTTCATTCTCGCTGAGGGTTTTTCATGCTTTCTTCTCACCCACTCTCTAAGATGATATTGTGCTAAGGGTAGCCTAGGATACATACACAGTGCTAAGGGTAGCCTAGGGTGCATGGAGTCCCAAGAACTAGGGGACTGGGCTTGGCCCAGCCAGTGGCTTGGCATTGAAACTTGGAATTTCACTTTAGCTTTGTAGGTTTTAGCTCTTTAATCTGTAAAACAAGATGTTCAAATTATTTGATGCCGAGAAAAATTGTATAAAAAACAGCCAAAACCAAGTTTGAGTCTGGCTTTTCCCATCTATTGCTTAGTTTTACCGACTCTCACTTTCTGTGCCTGTGAAATGGGCCACTACTATTGCCCTCATAAGTTTATGGCAAAGGCAATGAGCGTGCATATTTAACATGTTTCACAGCAGATGGGTCCTCTTACCTTCTAACTGTAAGGTCCTAACTGAGATGATGGTGTGTTTGCCCTTTGCTGGGTTATAGAGCATACATACCGACCAGGGTAAGCCTGTCCAAGGGTATTCTTTTCACATGGAAAGATCTACATAATGAAACGATCAACTTTAGAAACTACATCCTTCATCTCAGTGTCTGTGATTTCCTCCAAGAAAACCATGAATCCAGACTGTTAGCATAGCCACAATACCTATGACCTCGTTTTTATTGATTTCTCCAGAGAATTCTCCCAGTATTTCATTGCAGACATTTTGGATCATCTTCGTCATTTTCTGCAGATCTTTATATTCTTGATATATCAACATCCTAGCTTGGCCAATGTTAACATCGAGCACTCCCATTGCCTCTCTTGTTCTTTGGCGAAGTGGAATTACAATGTGGGTTTCTCCACTGGTAGAAGCCAAAATAACTTCTGAAGTGTCTGTGCACTTGAAGAGAAAATCTCTGAAACCAAACCAAACACACACAGGTCTGTCACACCCCGGCCTGCTCACATCATTCCACCAACAGCTTGAATTACTCTCTTATGCTCGCCTGGCCCCAATGCACCCGCTATTGTTCTATCATTTGCCTAGGGCGCTGCACCCATCACTTTCACGGGACTGTCCTTTGGCTCGACTCAGTTGGATGCTTCTCTACATGAACATGTCTTCAGCAGAGAGCCTTCCCTGACAGGCTCACCTGAGGTAGCAGCCCCAGGTTGGTCTGCATCCTGAGGCTCCTCTTCACTGGCTGACTGCTTGTGGTAATACTTATCTGAAGGTTAGTTTTTTTGTTTGTTTGTTGGTTTGTTTTGTTTTTTAAATGTACTGATAGTCTAAAATGTGTTAGATGAATGTTGGAAGGTCCCCTAGAAGCAGAGCCTCAGACAATAAGCAGATGCTTATGAGGAAATGCTCCCTGGAGAAACCAGGGGACTGAGGAAGCATGAGCAGATCGGGAGAAGCTGAGTGCGTGCAGATCCAGCCTGCCCAGCCTAGTCCCAAGGAGGAGATCTGGGATGTCAACTGTACTAAGTCTTCTTCTAAGGCAAGCGGGCGCTTTTGCATCCTAGCCCTAATCTGCCATTGGCTGTCAGCTGCTCTAGGTGTGTGGTGGGGGTCTGGGATGGGAGAGTTCAGGGAAGTCTGGGTACTCCTAAGGGGCTCAAATCACTTCAGAGTGTTTCCGTAGAGAAAGTTTCCCTGCAGCAAAGCTGTAGCAGTGGCATCTGGCCAGAGAGAGGCGTGCTGGGGATCTGGGCAGTGGGGCTGCAACACCTGCTTCCATGAGATATTGAGATTTACATGGAAATTAGTAGCTGCTTCCTTCTCCAGCGAGGCAGACACATCTCTTTTAGATGTGCTGCCTCTCCTGCTGGTGCCAGTGATGAGAAGAACACAGGCCTTCTAATGTTCATAGAACCAGGAGCAAAGTAAGCATTGTCTGGCAAATTTAAAAAGTAATAAATGGGCTATTAGAACACGTGGGCTAATAAAGGCAGACGCTGTGTCTTCAGATCTATGATCATACCAGTCAGGTGAACCAGATGTGTCTTATACCTGAAGATGCTCGACTTCCTTGAAATGGTTGGGGGTTCTGTGTAGATTTCTGTTAGACCGAGATACTCTGTAACCATCATTTTGCGTAAAACATAGTCTTCCTGAAAAAGAGAAGAGATCTCATCTGAAAACAGGAATTGGACTTTTGGGGTTGGATAAAGAGAGAAAAACTAGGTAAGTTTAGATGAGTTCTGGCTTTAAGGATACTGACATTATACATCTTCTGAGCCATTACAGAATAATATTCCAAAAGTGAAAAATTTCACAATAAGATTGTTTTAATACATATATTTTTCTATATATGAAAAGTTGTGTGTTTATGTTTTTTCTTGTCGCCTGTTTTGTTTTGAGACAGGGTTTCACTAAGTAGCCCTGGCTGGCCTGGAACTCCCTGTGTAGACCAGGCTGGCCTCGGACTCATAAAGACCACTTGTCTCTGCCTCCTGAGTACAAGGATTAGAAACGTGTGTTACCACACCCGGCTAAGCTGTGTGTTTATAGAGTTTCTCATAGTAATATGTGCATGGCAGGCCTGCTATGGTAGCACATGCCTGTAATCCCCAGCACTTGGGAGGTGGAGAAGGGGGGACCATAAATTAAGGTTAGTCTTGGTTACAAGGTTAGGTTTGGTTACACAGTGAATTCCAAGCCAGCCTAGGTAAGATGCTATCACATAAATAACAACAAAAGGCACTGTAAAACATCCATAAAATATGTAAAAGCTCATGGAAAAGAAGTACAATGAAAAATATTCAATAAGGTCATTGCCCTACTACTTCACTAGAACTGTTCTTGTCAAGTTCTGAGTGAGTCATTTTCAGATCTGTTAGTCAAATATTAGTCATCATCGTCTACTGTTTGGCAACATTTTATTTGTTGAACATTCACATGTTTTTAAGAGACAGGGTCTTACTGTGGTTGGGACTTGCTATGTAAATCAGGCTGGCCTTGAACTCATGAAGACCACTTGTCTCTGCCTCCTGAGTACAAGGGTTAGAAATGTGTGTTTCTAATTAAAGGTGTGTGTCACCACACTGGGCACTTCTTTTTTTTTCCAGATTTATTTTTATTTCTAATTATGTGTATCTATGTGTGGGTATGTACCTTTGAGTGAAGGTGCCTTCAGAAGCCAGAGGCATCAGATCCCCTGAAGCTGGAGTTACAGGTGACTGTGAGTCATCCGATGTGGGTTCTAGGAATTGAACCCCTGTCCTCTGCAAGAGCAGGGTGTGTCCCTAACCACTGAGTCATCTCTCCAGCATAACACTCGCTTCTTGACAAGCTTTCCTTCATGAGGCTTTTAGGACCCTCCCCCCCCAACTCTCTCCCAGTTCTCCTCCTTCCTCACTTCATTCTCTGCACACATCTTTGTTTCCCGGACTTCTAAGCAGTTTTCAACCTTTAGGATACATCTTAGAGCCTCTTCAATGTAAGTTGCAACCCATGTAGGAGGCGGTACATAAAATTTTCATCATTGTTTCAAAATCAAAATGAATGGAGATGTTTCCAGCAGCCTCTGCCCATGTTCTATCATGTGACACACAACATGTGCTGATCATGTCATGCCATGTAACACCAAGGAACACTGCCTGAAACACCTCGGCTCAGATTCAAGACTACTGTGTATTAACTGCCATGTTTTCATTATATACACAAACTAAGCTGCTCTTAATGCTCTAATTGGGGAAAGAAAGAGTATGTATGTATGTATGTATGTATGTATGTATGTATGTATTTTTCTCTCATACATTACATCCCAAACAAATTTCCCCTCCCTTCTCTGCTCCCTGTCCCTCCTTGCCACCTTCCCTACCCACCCCCATCCACTCCGCCTCCATTTCCCTTCAGAAAAGGACAGGCCTCCCAGGGACATCAACCAAACACAGCATATCAAGGTACAATAAGACTAGGCACCTCCCCAATACTAAGGTTGGATGAGGCAACCTAGTAGGAGGAAGAGGGTCCTAACAGCAGGCAGAAGGGTCAGAGACAGCCCACTCCCACTGTAGGAGTCCCACAAGAACACAAGCTACACAGCCGTATGAGCAGAGGGCCTAGGTCAGACCTGTGCAGGCTCCCCGATGTCAGTTCCATCTCTGGGAGCCCCTAGGAGCCCTGGTCAGTTGATTCTGTGGGTTTTCTTCTAGTGTCTTTGACCCTCCTCCTTCCTCCCCCTCTTCTGCAGGGTTCCCTGAGTTCCACCTAATGTTGGGCTGTGGGTCTTTGCTCCCATCAGTTGCTGGATGGAGCCTCTCTGATGACAATTATTCCAGGCTCCTGTCTACGAGTATAGCACAGTATCATTTTAATTAATTAATTTCTTGCCAGTCACGTCTGGTGCTATCCTAGGTCTCTGGGATGTCCAGCCTCTGGTTCCTGGCCCTCCACACAGGGTCAGAGGAGGGCTCCCTCTCATGGCATGGACCCTGGTCACTGACACAAGTTCTGCACCACCTTTACCCCAGCACGTCTGGCAGGTGGGACAGATTGTAGGTTGAAGGTTTTGTGGCTGGGTTGATGTCCCAATCTCTCCACTGGAAGACTTGCTTGGTTACAGGAGATGGCCAGTTCAGGTTCTGTATCCCCCATTACTAGGAGTCTTAGCTAGGGTCACCCTCATAGATTCTTGGAAGTTTCCATTTGACTAGGTTTCTAGCACACCCGGAAATGTCCTCCCCGCCGCCCCCAGCTCCAGTCATCTTCCCAGTACTCTCTCTACCCCACTCCCACCTCCAGTCCACCCTAGACAGCTATTCTATTTCCCCTTCCCAGGGAGAGTCACTCATGACCCCACCCCACACCTTGAGCCCTCCTTGTTACTTAGCCTCTCTGGGACTGTGATTATAGCATGATTATCCCTTCCCTTCCAGCTCATGTCCACTTATAAATGAGTATAGATCATGTTTGTCTTTCTAGGTCTGGGCTAACTCACTCAAGATGATTTTTTTTCTAGTTCCATCCAGTTGTCTGCAAATTTCATGTTATTATTATTTTTTAAAATAACAGAGTAAAACATTCTGTAAATAGACCACATTTTCCTTATCTATTTTTTCCCTAAGTATCTCACTTGCCTTATGGAGAAAGTCTATCCTGGATCTGGTCATACTGGAAACCAGCTAAATTCTCACTCACTGTCTTTCTCACCTACATATATGTGTGTACAGGTTATATGTACCACACGTGTGGCGATCAGTAGACAAGTCTCAGTAGTTGATTTTCTCCTACTACCATGTTGGGTCTGGGGATTGAACTCATCATACCTGTAAAAAAGTGTCTATATTCTCTGAGCCAGCTCCTCCAGCTGCTTCCTGCTCCTTTTTCATTTTTGTCAAAGATACTCTTTTTTGCCTAAGGTAATTTGTAATAGATTCTTCTTATGTGAAACCGAGTTTTGAGTTGGGGGTCATAATTTTATTTGGTTGTTTCTTTGTGTGTCTGTGGTTCTGAGAACAAACCCAGAGCCTTGAGCTTGCTAGCAAGTGATCTACCATTGAGCCACATCCCTGATGATAGGACTCTGAAATATTAACAAGACATTAATATTTAATAACTGTATAACACTGAAAAGGTGTAATACGGCCTGGCTTTACCTACCTGTTCTGAGCTAGGTTCAATAAAGTACGTAGTGATGGAGGCGATGCCGGATGTGATACTGAAGAGCCACCTGATGCCAGTGATCACAGTGTGCAGGATGTGTTCCCTGCTGTGAACGTGGTGATAGGCAGTGCTGAAGACCTTGGCAACACCCTGTGAAGACACAACTTAACTTGCATTTTTTTAAACTTCAAAGTGGTCAGTAATAACTGTCTCTTAAATTTATAATCAACAAATTAGTTAAAAATCAGTTCTCAAGAGGTACTCTGAGATTCTGTTAGGCAAAAAGGATCATCAAGACATCAAAAGGGTAGAGAGGCCCATATAACTTTCTATGCTTTGCAATAGATATGTGCTGTCAGAAGAAGATAAACTTAGAAGGGAAAAGCCCTTTTACTATTATTATTATTATTATTATTATTATTATTATTATTACAGGTTCTCATTATGTGGCCCTGTCTGGCTAGCCTAGAACTTGCTGTGTAGACCAGGATAGCCTTGAACTCACAGAGATCCACCTACCAATCCACCAATTCCTAGAATTAACGACTCTCAATATTATTATTTTTTATATCTATGGCCTTTACCATCAGGTCAATAGAACAGAATATATCTAGTTTCAAGATCTACAAATGCTAGTTACACAGTCTTCCTATAAGCATAAGACTGTTCCACAGAGAAGTCCATAATACCAGTTGTGACCTTTTCAAAAAACTCTAGGAACCACAAATTCTTCAAAATCACACACACACACACACACACACACACACACACACACATGCAACATATGTGGGAGAAACAGACACAGAGATCAGATTCAAGAAAGGGAGATAGATAGATGATATGATAGATAGATAGACAGATTGATTGAAGTCATCTAATGGTAACCCAGGGGTTCAGTTTCCAGGACTAATGGCCTAATTTACAATCAATTGGGCATGCTCACTAGGAAGACTATAAGAAGCTAATTTACTGACAGTTCCATACTCTACTATTTGCTTCCTGATACCTGTGTCTCATCTTCATTTGACATGAGGATGAATCTTATTTAAAAAGATGTTCAAGAAAGGACCTGCCCATTTCCTCAGTTACACAGCCAGTAAGGTGAAGGGGAAGTGAAGCACAAAGGCAGCCCACACAAGGAGCACAGGCATAGCAAGCTCCTGACTTGCTACAGCCCACAGACTTGTGAGAGATTTGTATCCTGTGTGAAGATATATTTGCTGTGATGGGGGTTAATAAAGAGCTGAATGGTCAATAGCTAGGCGGGAGGTATAGGTGGTATTTCTGAGGACAGAGAGGACTCTGGGAAGGAGAAAGGCTAAGGAAGAGGAGAAAAGCTAGTTAGGAACAAGCCTAAGCTATAGGCTGAGCTTTCATAATTAATTAATAAGTCTCTGTCTCATTATTTGTGAGCTGGAGGCCCAAAGAAAAATCTGAATCCAACCTGGAGACTCAAATATCCACATAAGGCTTTTTGTAAGAAAACAGTTTCTCGGGCAGCTCGGTGTATAGAGATGGGTCTCTTTTAAGAGGCCTTGCTGTGCAGCAGAGCACGCGAGCAGCTGGAATGCTGGGTAAAGATGCCTGCTGCATTATAGACTGAGCAGCTTCCCAGAGCTGGGGTAGTAAAGGCACTGGCACGAGGCTAGGCTCTCAGGGAACTGAATGGGAGTGGAGCCTGCTGCCAGAGCCATGCAGCAGCTGGTGTGGCCGGTTAAGGTTTGTCTCATGGTCAGAGAATATTGTAAGTGCTCAGAAATCCAGGTCCAGACACACACACAAAACTCTAAAAAGGTACAGTATGCTTAAAAATGTGCTTAGATGCTGAAGAAAGAAAAGAAAGTGGATATGCACAGTCATCGAGAAAACAGTTTAGAGATAATGAATTAAAGTTTTTAAATATGAAAAGAATAACAATGCTGAGAGACACTGATTATGGAAACTGCTAAATTAAACCAACCTCTACATTTTAAGAATGTCTTAACTTCAAAATGGAAGTCAGAAAATGTGTTGGGGAAGAGGTTATGCCTTTGTTTCCACAGGAATCAAAAGTTATGGTTCCCTTCAAAATTAGTAAGGATCAGATTTGATTGGGGAGACCTCCCAAAAATCTTGGCTATAGACATGAGGGGAAAAAAAAAGAAAGACTACAAGACAGTGTAAGCTGATCCCTTGATACGGGAACAACTCTGAGACTGGATGAGACATGATAAATCTTGTTGGGTACAGAGTCTTTATGACTTATTATTACATGCCATCCTTTCATATGGCATGAATAGAGATTTATATTACAGTTTGGTTATACAATCCAAACAGACTTATAAAGTTGACAAGTATCTTTTACCTGCTCAAAAATATAACAAAAAATTGTCTTTAGCTGACTTGTGTACACAGCACATTCCATACTTGTATTAATACAGATATGTTACCTATAAAGTTTGTGGGGCTTTTTTCTTCAGAAAAAAGGACCAGACACCAATAAAGACAAGTATCCCAAGTGATCCAGCCTCTCAGAATGCCTCCGTTACAGTTTCCTCACAATTCTGCATCCAGAACAACTTCAAAGCTGCTAGCTGAGAGAGCCAGTCTCACAGACTACTGTATCCAGGGCTTCAGGTAAGCCCTGCACTTTCCCACCACACAGAGCCTGGGCAACAAATGTTACAGCTAGTTCCCCAGGACTTGACCATTATCCCAATTTTCTCAGGGTCCCTTAAAGATGCCATCAAGATAATAGTAAGAAGTCTAGAGAACATGATATCCACATTCCCAAGAGGCGGCATGGGTAGTTTTTGGTCATTTGGTGGAATATGGATGTTTGTCATCGTTAGGGGGATTGGTTACAAGTTGTTATTGGTCATGGTCAGAAAAAAATAAACAAAGGAGATTAGATTCAGGGATCTTTCTGAAGGGTAAAAGGGGGGTATAGTATAGAAAGAATAAAATGATAGATTAGTAAATCTACATTTAAACTGAAAAAACAACTATTAATCACACATATTTTCATTGATATGGATTTTTGAATATTGATACAAATTTAAGGTTATTTTTGTTATACTGTATATATGTTTCTATTCTTGTTTTAGGTATTGTAACTGTGCAGCTCATTTTAAAATGTAATGTAAAGTTCTAGTCCTTGAAAGCTATTTAGGATAATAAAGAAATACAGGTTAGTAGTTAGTCATCTCTAATAATTAAACTTGTAGTCATGTTAGGTATGTTTTCAAGATTAAACAGATATATAATTTAGATAAACAGGTGGTCTTCAAACACTTCAGAGACCTACAGAATATGGCACTTAAGATATTTTAATAACCTAAGGCTTTTCATGACAGTGAGACACATCTGCTCCTGGTGGCAGCACCAATTTACTTTAAAAAAGGGATGATGGGCATCAAAGAACCTTCATATGGAATTTGCTTTTATTGTGGCAAAGTTAGTCACTGGGCAAGAAAATGCCCTTGCCTTGACTGCTGACAGTATGCTGTCTAAACTGGACAAGCAGGACACAAAAGAAAGCAATGTTGAACTTTGCCAAGACAAGGTAATATAGTCCTTCAAAATTCCTGCTTCACAGAGAACTCTGTCAGATATTCTAGGCCCACAGGTGACTGTCCAGGCAGCCAGATGTCTATGTCATTTCTTAGTTTAGGAAGTTGCTTGCTCTGCACTTCCTGTTACTCAGGTAACATTATATCCTTCTCTGGTCTCTGAAGGGGTTGAAGACAAGATAGTTGTAGTTATAGTTTTCCTTGTTGCCAAATTCATAAAAGAAACTTACATATGAGATATAAAGTTTATAAGGTTAAGAAACATAGAGGCTGAGGCCAGCCTGGTCTACAGAGTGAGTTCCAGAACAGCCACGTTACACAGAGAAACCCTATCTCAAAAAACCAAAAAAAAAAAAAAAAAAAAAAAAAGAAACATAGAAGCTTAAGTTGTTTATCTAAGAAGATGTTTTAAGGTCCAAGAAGATATTTTTAAGATGGTAATACAAGTAGTGATTGAAAATGGTTTAGGTCTAAAACTTTGGACTCACTGAGATAGGATAGATAGTACAGTACTTTCTCTGAATTTGCCAGATACAAATGAACTGGATATTGTAAATATAATTCTTACCTGATAATTGTTCTTATTGTATATATTTTTACTATGTTAGAGTTAAAAACCCTTCCTTTTTATTTAGACAACACCTGATAATTGTCCTTGCTGTATATAGTTTTATTATGTTAGAGGTAAAACCTTTTCTTTTTATTTAGACAAAAAGGGGAAAATGTTGTGGGATATTTGTACACTGTGAAGATGTATTTGCTGTGATGGGTGTTAACAAAAAATAGACAGCTAATAGCTAGGCAAGAAGTATAGGTGGTATTTCTGGGGACAGAGAGGACTCTGGGAAGGAGAAAGGCTGAGACACCAGGAGACACAGAGAGGAAACAGCAGGTGCAAGATGGAAGAGAGGTAATGCCACATGACAGAGTGTTGATGAATATAAATGGGTTAATTTAAGTTATAAGAGATAGTTAGGAACAAGCCTAAGCTATAGGCTGAGATTTCATAATTAATTAATTAATTAATAAGTCTCTGTCATTATTTGTGAGCTGGCAGCCTGAAGAAACACCAGACTACAACGGATCACAGGCTCCATGGCTTTAAATCTATAGCTTCATTGCAATTTCTAACCATAAAATTAGATCAAGATGTTCTAGCTATTTCTCAGTCTGAAATGTGCCTATCATTTTCGTGATCTAATTTGAAAACATGAATTCTCAAGAAATATTTGGGCTTCTTCATTTTCATCAGAAATTACAACACTACACAGGAGCTGTGAGGATGCATATCATACCTCTTGTGGAAAGAACAAAGAAATTGATAGGGAGCATTATTAATAAAAACAAACATATCCCTTTGTCCTAGCTTCATTTTTGCTACTGTGAAAAAAAAATTCTGACACAACTCAGGAAAGAAAGGGTTAACTCCAAATTGCAGTGCATTATTTCGGGGAAGTCAAGGCAGGAATTTAAAGCATCTAAAACAATGCTTCCTGACCCATGGGTCGAGACCCCTTTGACAAACCTCTATCGCCAAAAGCATTTACATTACGACTCATAACAGTAGCAACATAAATTACAAAGTAGCAATGAAAATCATTTTATTAGTGGGGGTCACCACAGCCTGAGGGAATGTGTTAAAGGGTCGCGGCGTTAGGAAGGTTGAGAACTGCTGCAAAAGCATCACAGGCACAGTGAGGAGTAGAAAGAGAACAAACTCACTTGCTTCTATGCTCAGGTAGCTTTTTCCTACCACTGTTCTGGAACCCTCTGCCTTTGAATGGTGCTGCCCAAAACAGGTTGGGTCTTCCCACATCATTAAGTATCAAGATAACTGTCCCCACCTAGACATAGCCAGAGGCTAACATAATCTACACAAGTCTCCGTGGAGACTCTCTTCCCAGTTATTCCAGCTTGTGTCAAGTTAACAGTTAAAGCTAACCCACACGCCCTTCTACATGGTCGTTCCTATTTTGTGAGTCTCAGCAGTTTGGTCATTGGTTCTGCACAAAGCATCAGTTTCTGTTCCTATGCTTCATGCCAGGAGACACATATGAACAATATTCCCAGAGAGGCTCAGGCATGGATGTGTCCAAGTCCTTCCATAAATTATCAGAAACATGTCAAAAGGCTGATCCATAAAGGAAACAGAACAAGCATGATGATGCTGTCTACATACAGCTCTACTCTCCTTATGTTCTTCCAGGTTTGACTTTGAAGACATCTAGACAGAGAAGTTGCTGACTACTGCTCTTGTAGACTTCTAACTTACTTGATAGAATTTGATCTCATGATGTAGGAAGATGTTTATTTCATGGGGATCTCGAAGAGTGTCAATTGCCAGGACCCCAAAGATCCTCATATATGCATCCTGAAGAGGCAGAGCCAGGAATGACCCATGACGCTCACTCTTTCTGCGGGAACTATTCCAGAAGAAGATGTTCCCATGGTGCTGAACTTGTGGGACATGGATTGGCTTGCCTTCATCCACTACTGTAAAACTGTTGAAAAGTAGATACAAGGACAGGGAAAAGTTGCAGGCTTTAGACTAAACCATAGAGAAAACAAAATATAGTCTTCTATGATTCTAAGCATTATATGTAGGGGAGGTGAATCAGATATTATCACCAGTTTAGAGGGTCTGACTTGTTAAGATTTGAAAAAATAATTACAGAGCTAGAAGTGTGGTTCAAAGGTAGAGTGCTTGTGTGGCATGTGTGAGGCATCCAGTTCAATCTCCAGTACCACAAAAGAGAAAGAGAGATAAGGAAACAACCTTAGATCTTAGAGGAAATATATATATATATATATATATATATATATATATATATATATATATATATATATACCAGATGCTGGGGCTACAAGGTATGGAGCCAACATTGTAAAGCCGAGCCCCTAAACAGTGAAACATTTCCAGAGTGAGTTCTGGAAATGATCTGGTAAAACCAATTAGGATCATGGGGCTTGAGAGATGGACTAGCAGTTAAGAGCACTGTTTCTTTTGCAGAGGACCTAGGTTCTATTCCCAGAACCCACATGGTGGCTCATAGCTGACAATAACTCTAGTTCCAGGGGACCTGACACCCTCTTCTGGCCTCTGCAGACACCAGGTATGCAAGTGGTACACAGACATACATGCCAGCAAAACACCCATACTGTGGATATTGCTCTTATAAATAAAATGCTGATTGGCCAGTAGCCAGGCAGAAAGCATAGGCGGGACAAGCAGAGAGGATAATTCTGGGAAGTGGAAGGCTGAGGAGAGAGACACTGCCAGCTGCCGCCATGAGAAGATATTAAGATATCGGTAAGCCACGAGCCATGTGGCAACTTTTAGATTAATAGAAATGGGTTGATTTAAGATATAAGAACAGTTAGCAAGAAGCCTCCCATGGCCGTACAGTTTATAAGTAATATAAGTCTCTATGTGTTTACTTGGTTGGGTCTGAGCAGCTGCGGGACTGGCAGGTGAAAGAGATTTGTCCTGACCTTGGGCCAGGCAGGACCAGGAAAACACCAGTTACACACCCATACACATAAAATAAATTAATGGATAAAATACAACAAGAATAAAAACCATTTAGGACTGGCAGTCCATCAGGTCCCATTCTGGAAGCACTGGTGGCTTAGAGACAGTTCTCTCTTGAGCAGATTACCAAGGTTCAATACCTGCTTACTTCAGAAGGGAAAATACTGTTTTAGAAAGGTGTAACCAGGGCTGGAGAGATGGCTCAGAGGTTAAGAGCACTGACTGCTCTTCCAGAGGTCCTGAGTTCAATTCCCAGCAACCACATGGTGGCTCACACAACCATCTGTAATGAGATCTGGTGCCCTCTTCTGTATACATAATAAATAAATAAATCTTAAGCAAAAAAAAAAAAAAAGAAAAGAAAAGAAAGGAAGAAAGAAAGGTGTAACCAGAGCCAGGCATGATGGCACACACCTGTTGTAATCCAGCACTTGGGGGGGTAGAGGGAGGAGGATCAGGAGTTCAAGGCCAGCCTTGACCACATAGTGAGTTGGAGGCCAGCCTGAAGTCTGTGAGCTCCTACCTTTAAAACGGAAGAAACTGACTCTTCAACAAGTTCTTACCTGATTCCTTTCATGTCCCTGTAGAGCACTTTGTTCAGTACAAAGGGAGCATCATCCAGCGTACAAGCCACATTCCTCAAGAGAACATCCCCTCTCTCTGGCAGGAGGAGGTTTTCTTCTAAGAGGGAAATGTGAGCACTGATCTTCTTATTTCCATGAGCTTCAGCATCCTGTGGCAAAATATTTCTCACCATGGATTTGCATTTGTCAGTGGCTACAGAGATCCCCTAATTCCTTTGCTAGCCTATTTGGGAATCTAGCACCAATAATTTCATTGAATAAGTGACACAGAGATTACCCGTCATGGGCAGTAGGAAAACAGCAGATACCACACTGCCCTTCAAACCTGAATTACATTTAGTCAGTGGAATGGGTGTCTTATATGTAGTTAGACTGCTTTACTGAAAACAAACACAACTCAAACCAAAACAAAACCTCTTCCTCTAATCAAATTTAAAGGTTCAAAACTTAGCTCCCTTGGAACCACAATCTTAGTTGGAGGTGAGGGACTTTAGCAAAGAATACTACTGATTTCAGAGGACCCAGCAAGAGGATGCCTGCATTCCACTCACTTTCACTATCTAAACATGAGTGTGAAAACAAAGTTCCTGAGGATTTGTTTTATGTTTTAAAAAGATTTCTTTATTTTGATGTTATGTGTATGGGTGCTACATGCATGTGTGTGCTCTGCGTGCATGCCTGATGCCAGCAGAGGACATGAGATCTCCTGGAACTGCAGTAACAAGTGACTGTGAGTCACCATGTGGGTGCCAGGAGTTGAAGGTGGGTCCCCTCTGCAAGTGCAACAAATGTGCTTAACAGCTGAACCATTTCCCCAGCCTCAAAGAATTCTTAACAGCCTGGATCTGATTGGGGACATATCAGGAAAGTTTTGTGGAGACTAAGACTGTAGACTTTCTGTTTAAAAATTTGCATATAAAAATTAAGTTTCAGTGTGGCATTCATCAAAGTTTGTTTTTCTTTCTTTTTTCTTTTGGTTTTTTGAGACAGGGTTTTTCTGTATAACAGTCCTAGCTGTCCTGGGACTTGCTTTGTAGCCCAGGCTGGCCTCGAACTCACCGAGATCCACCTGCCCCTGCCTCCCAAGGGCTGGGATTAAAGGCGTGCGCCACCACCCGACAGTTTGCTTTTGTTGTTTCTTCTTCTCCCTCTTTTCTCTCCCTTATTCCCCCACTCCATGGCCTCCTTTCTGTTTTCGTGTCACAAGGGACCCTTTGCGTTCCCCTCTCTCAACACCTCTTGTTCCCTTCTCTTCTAGGTTCATAGTCTATACTCATCCTTATCCCCTGTGATGGCTGTTCTGGATTGTCAAGGTGACTACATCTCAAATTAATCAAAGCATAAGCTGTTGGGCACACCTGTGAAGAATTTTTCTTGATTGAATTATTTGAGATCCACCCTAAATCGATCTTTTTTGGGTGGGGGGAGATCTAGCTTAGATCTGGGCTACACCTTCTGGTGGCAGCCTATATAAAGGGCGTGGAAGAACAAGGCATTGCCTGCTTGCCCTCCCTCACTGGCAAGTCCATTCCTTCCCTGGTGTTGGAACCACTTTTTTGGAATTCCAGTGGATACTTGAAGACCAGCTGAGATATCCAGCCTCATGGACTGAACAGCTACAGGATTCTTGGGCCTTCCATTGGCGGCAGACAGCCATTGTTGCACTAGCTGTCCCACAGCTTATAAACCATTCTAATATCTCTCCCCACCCCTTGATTTGAGACAGGTTCTTTCTATGTAGTCCTGGATGTCCTGGAGCCCACTATATAGACCAGGATGACCTTGAACTCACAAAGATCCCTCTGCCTCTGCCTCCTGGATGCTGGGATTAAAGATGTATGCCATCCCACTGGATATACATCCTATCAGTTCTTTTTCTCTTGAGAACCCTGAACAACACCCTCCCTTTATTTACATACACACATCATTAAAAGTAAGGCTCTGTATATGAATGAGAACATGCAATTCTTACTTTTCTGAGTCTGGGCAACTTCATTTAATATTTCTAGAGTGCTCCATTTTCCTCCAAATTTCATAATTTTGTTTTTCTTTATAGTTTATAGCAAAATTCCATTGTGTACCTGTGCCATATTTTCATTATCCATTATCCTATCAATAGACAGCTAGGCTGCTTCTGTTCCTTCGCTATTGTGAAAAACGTAGGAATGAATGTAGACATACAGATATCTCTGTGATAGGATATAGAGTTCTTTGGTATATGCTCAGGAGTGGTACAGCCAAGTCCCACGGTAGTTCTATTTTTAGCTCTTTGGAGCACATCCCCACTGATGTCTATAGTGGCTGCATGAGTTCACACTGGATAAGGCTCCCTCTTTCCCCACATCCTCACCAGCTTTTGTGGTCATTTGTTTCATGAACACAGCCATTTTGACTGGGATGAGATGGAATCTGGAACTAGTTTTAATTTGTATTCCCCAATGACTAAGAATGTTGAAACTTAAAAAAGGGTTGGTTATTTGTCTTTCTTACAGAATTTCTCTGTGTAACTTCCCTAGCTGCCCTGAAATTTACTCTGTAGATCAGGCTGGCCTCAAAATCAGAGATCCACCCGCCTCTGCTTCCCAAGTGTTGGGACTGAAGGGATTAAAGTGTGCCACCACTGTCTGACTTATTTATTTATTTTTTGAGATAAGGTCTCACTATGTAGTTCTGGCTAACCTGAAAGGTTCCCTGAACTGGTATGAAAGCCACTTGGTGAAAGGAGAAAATTGTCCCCACAAATTGTCAGTTCACCTCTACACACATACCCTAGCATGCTCCCCAATAATAAAAATAAAATTTAAACAAAAATTCTTTTTTGATGGGTAAATTGTTCCTCAAGCATCATGCAAAGTAAATGCAGCTTCCACTGTTGCATATCTCCCTACTGGCATTTTTCATTGTCATTCTATTATCTAGTCTTGGCATAGGAGACTCTCTGAACAAATAAGTTTCCAGGACATCATTTCCATATCTTTCTGTCTTGCTCCAGACATCCCAGCTTTATCTCACATAGCTGCTTTATTTGTATGTATTTTTAAATAATTTATTTAGCTTTATTTTATGTGCATTGGTATAACAGTGTCAGATCTCCAGGACTGGAGTTACAGACAGTTGTGAGCTGCCGTGTGGGTGCTGGGAATCAAACCCAGGTCCTCTGGAAGAGCAGTCAGTGCTCTTAACCACGGAGCCATCTCTCCAGCCCATATGTATTTTTTTTTTTAAAAGACAGAACTTTATGTAGCCTAGCCTGGCCTAAAGTTCAGTTTATAGCCAAGGATGATTTTTAAATTCTGATAATCTTGGGTCTACCTTCTGAGAGTTGAGATTACAAGTATGCGCCACTCATATCTGGTTAAGGAAGAGCTGGGGATTGAACCCAGAGCTTCATACATGCTAGGCATCCTAGCAATTGTACTACATCTCTAGCCCCTCACTTAAATTTGAGTTATTTATAATTTTTTGTAATAAATGAATCATCTTTAGCATCACTCAGTGATTTTTTTTTTTGCAGCATCCAGTGATTTTTTTCAAGCAAATTTTGTGTTCCTCTTATGCAGCCATTGAATATCACATACTGTGAGAAAATGTTTCCTTTTATAGTACTTTAGAAAGCTTACCTGGAGCCGGGCAGTGGTGGCGCACGCTTTTGTTCCCAGCACTCGGGAGGCAGAGGCAGGAGGATCTCTGTGAGTTTGAGGCCAGCCTGGTTTACAGAGTGAGATCCAGGGCAGGCTCCAAAGCTACACAGAGAAACCCCGTTTCCGAAAACAAAACAACAACAACAAGAAAGCGTACCTGGGTGAGGGCCCTGAAGGTCTCGGCATACACAGGCTCCAGGGACACCCCACTTGTCTCTGCCGCGTGTTGGATCTGATGGAGCCACTTCCGTCTTGCACAGTTCCTAAGACCCTCAGTGTGGCTCCTCTCTAAAGAACTCATCAGAAACTCCACGACACTGTCCAGAACTTGGTCCTCATTGCCCCTGAGTTCAGACACAACCAATTCTATGTACTTCTGAAACTGCTCTGAAGACAACTTTATTTCATGACCAGGATGTAGCTTTGGAAATTGGATGTGCAGTTTAGCTAAAAACAAGTGAGGAACAGAGAGCAGACTAAAAGTTCATTCATCTATGGGACATTTTTTCATTTTCCTCTTACAGCAAGCTGCAGCCCTCATGTGTGAGTTCTATGGATAACTGAATACACTGAAGGGATTTCTGAGCACTGTGACTGACTTCCTAGACTAATTCAGCATAACTTCTGTGCCGGCCATGTTTTAACTCTACCTCTAGCCAGGTGAATTCCCAGAGTCTGATGTCACCCTCCTGACTGTGTGTCTTCCATATCCTGTCCTGTTGCTCTTTGGCACTGTCCTTTGTGGTCACTCATTTCCATTCCTACATTTATAACCCTAAACAGAGTTTGCCACTTTATAGTAGACCCACCAATGGTGAATGATTCATACTTATTTTTAAAGCAAAAACACTGCCTGTTTGACTAAGAATATGGCTCAGTGGCTGTGACCTTACCTAGCATTTACAAAGCCCTGGGTTCAGTCTCTTCTAGGACACCACACACACACACCATACATACACATACCACACACCACACACATACCACACACACACACACACACACACACACACACACACACCAATCACACACACCCACCATACACACACACACACACACACACACACCCCACATTACACACACACACACCACACACACACACACACACACACACACCAATCACACACACCCACCATACACACACATACCACACACACCCCACACACCACATTACACACACACACACACACACACACACACACACACACACACACACAAACTTTCCAGGACTCAGGAGGCAAAAGCATAAAGATCACGATTTTTTGGAAGCAGCATTCTACCACTAAAGTATGCTCTACATCTTCTCTTTCATTTTTCTTTTTAAAAATGTTATTATTTTATGTGTTTGCCTGTATGCATGTCCGTGTTTCACATGTGTGCCTGGTGCCCTTGGTGGCCTGAAGAGGGCCTCAGATCCCACAGAACTGGAGTTCATCTCCCAACAGATGGTTGTGAGCCACCATGTCGGTGCTGGAAATCGAACCCAGGTCCTCTGGAAGAGCAGCCGGTGTTCTTAACCTCCAAGCCAGCTCCTCTTCTATTTTTCTTTTGTACAATGATGAATCTACTACCAAACTTGCACGTTATCAGGAAGTTACCTTCCTCATCCTCTTCTACTGTGTTCTAGCCTGTCTCCCAGCATCTCTTACCTGAAATTTGGCTTTTCCCCTCACACTGTCACGGTTACACAAAAGTGACTGTGTTGCACATGAATATTCTAAGCATTACGCAGTTTAGTTTTACCTGTTTGTAAACACTACACAAAGATTATCAAACCAGATACAGTTTTCTTGAACTTGCTTTAAAAATTTTTTTTTTTTATCTTTTATCTTTAAATGTAATTAACTTAATTTTCATTCTTTAGGTGTATGGGCATTTTGCCTGTAAATATGTCTGTGTACCATATGCATGCCTGGTGCCCTTGGAGTCTAGGGGAGGGTGTCAGATCCCCTGAAATTAGAGTTACAGATGGTTGTGAGCTGGCATGTGGGTGCTGGGAATCAAGCCTGGGTCCTCTGGGAGAGCAGCCAGTGCTCTTAACTTCTGAGCTATCTCTCTAGCCCCTTGCTTAAAAAAATAAAAATGATTATTTTGTGTTTGTTTATGTGTGTGTGTGTCATCATGGTTTTGTGTGTGTGTGTGTGTGTGTGTATGTGTGTGTGTCCCCATAGAGACAACAAGAGGATGTTGGATCCCCTGAGGCTGGAGCCACAGGCAGTTGTAAGCCATGTGAAGCAGAAGCTGGGAATTGAACTCAGGCTCTCAGCATGAGCAGCAAGGACTCTTAACTGCAGAAAATAGTAAAGAGTCCAAGAGTCCAGCCCCAGGACCTCCTCCAGCCCCAGGACCTCCTCCAGCCCCAGGACCTCCTCCAGCCCCAGGACCTCCTCCAGCCCCAGGACCTCCTCCAGCCCCAGGACCTCCTCCAGCCCCAGGACCTCCTCCAGCCCCAGGACCTCCTCCAGCCCCAGGACCTCCTCCAGCCCAGGACCTCCTCCAGCCCCAGGACCTCCTCCAGCCCCAGGACCTCCTCCAGCCCCAGGACTTCCTCCAGCCCCAGGACTTGCTTTTTCATTCAACATTATACTACCATGTCCATCATGTTATTTCTGTAGCTTTGACTCATTCATCTTGGCCACTGTATTCATTATGTGAAAATAATATCATTGAATATTTGTTCTTCTGGCAATATGCATTTCAGATATTTTTAATATTTTACTCCTAGGGACTGCACTATAAGCATTTTGGTACATGTCTCCTGGTATGTCTATGAAAGTGTTTAGACATTTATTATACATTAACAAGTCATAGGGATGTGATGGCTTATAATGATTGCCAACCTGATAGGATCAATAATTACCTTGGTAACAAATCTCTGGGCATATCTATGGGGGAGTTTTAGATTGGGTAATTGAGGTGGCAGGGTACATTCCTTGGGCTATAGATCCCTTGAACTAAATAAAAAAGAGAAAGTGAGCTTAGTATCAGCATTCACTCCCACTTGCTTTCTGATTGTGGTTGCAATGCCTATGTGACCAGCTATCTCCCCGACACCACATTTTCCTCACCATGATGGTCCATGCTCCAAATTGTGAGTCAAAATAAACCCTCCCTACCATAAGCTGCTTTCATCAGGTATTTGTGTCACAGCTGAGAAAAGTCACTAAGAGATAGGGCATATGTCCCTTCCTTTTAAAGTGGGCTCTACCTTTTCTCTCAAAATGTCTTTCATGTGCTTTTTCCTTCCCTTTAATGACAAGAGCATCCATTCAGTATCATTAATTTGACAATTAAGAAGCACTACCTGGAATTTGCAGCCATTTTTTGTCATATGAAGCTCTTATTTCTATAGTTAAGCATTCATTGATTTATAGCTCTTTAGCATCCACTGATTTTCTTACTAGTGATTGTAGTTACAATTCTGCCTTGAGGAAACCACTCTACTCTCATTGCAGCTCATGGGTTTGAGTGGGATCCATTGTAGTTTTGGACTTAGAACATGTTCTGGAGGGTCATATCAATTAGGACATTCTATGCCTCCAGTCAGCGTGGCTGACTTAGAATAGTAAAATACCAGGCATGTTCTGTTTGCTTGTTTTCTTGAGACAGAATCTCACTCTGTAGTCCTGGCTGGCCTGGGACTTTGTATGTAGACCAGGCTGGACGTGAACTCAGAGAAAGTCAAGGTGATGCAGAGTATCAGAGTTCACATGTGCCAAGAATGGCATCTTTCAAGAATAGCTTGGCATGGGTTGTCAGAGCCTGAGCAGTGTGAGGACCACAGTGGGAGAGCAACCTTTAGCCTGTGTGGGTGAGGAGGGTGGCCCTACAGAGAGGTAGGTTAGGTTTGGATGTCAAAGCCCTGTTTAGATTTGAGTGCTGAATAGAGTGAAGAGGACATCCAAACAGAAGAGCATCCGGCCTAAGGAGTCACAACCTAAAGACAATGAAAAGAATATTTCTATCAAAGGGAAGTCCAATAGGAGAAATCAGCCTTGGAAAGACTTCCAGGTAGCATTCAGCTCTGCATAGACAGTTGGGCCTGACTGGTTGAAGAGGACATCTATGTGAAAAAGAGCCTTGGCATACATGGAGTGTTAGAGCCTAAGAAATATGCTAGGCACATCTATGGGGTTGATGTGGAAAGGGGAAAGGATCTACAAGGGTGGGAGAAAATAAGAATGGGTTCGGTTGTTTTGAACTGGACATGGAAGTATTGGTGTGAACTCTTGATTTTTAATATTAGTAGAGGTGTGTTTTATACTCACATAAACATGCATATGCAAATTCTCTAGCCCTGTCTCCTGACAAACCCGAGAGTAAGGCCCTGGGAGAAACACCGCTCGTATAACTCACATCTTGGCTTCTAAACACTACCCTTCAGCAAAAGAAACTAAGGTTTTTCCCGGGGAAGGTGAGTATTGCAGGATGGAAATGGGTGAAGCTTAAGGTGTACCCAGAAGAAATCATGCCAGAAAGCAAAGAATTGCTCCAAGAGTGATGGAGACATTGACGTGACAGAGAAAACTGTCTAGCATTCCTTTAGAAACCAAAAATACCTATCTGCACAGTGGCTCAGAATCTGCAACATCTAAGAATCTCAAGAAAACTTATGCTGAGCAAAAAGAAGCCTTACCTAAAAGGGTGTGTATCATGTAACTCTATCTTTACAAGGTTCTAGACAAGAAAAATCATGGTGGGAAAAAGCTTCAGTGGTTGCCTTGGGAATTGTGCTGTGGGACTGCATGGGAAAAGGACATGGAGGAACCTCTGTTCTATCTCTCCAAGAAGCATGAGCCATACTGCTCATGGGTTTGTCAAAACTCAGCAAATTTACACTTAAAATTTACACACCTATTTTTGTGGGAATTTTGCATTGAGAAAAAAGGTACTAAATATTGAACGCACATGAATTAGAGGCATACCTGTGTGTTCAGGAAGAAGTGTACATGTTGCTTTAAGATGTATCAACAATAAAGAAACAGATGGAGAGCTAAGGAGTGAACAGAGTGACAAGAAGCGGCCGTGGGAAGCGCCGGTGGCAGAGCTTAGACTGCAGGAGTGTAGATGCCGCACTCTAAGATTCTTCCAGACTCGGTGCATATTTGAACGTTTTCATGAAACAATGTTGAGAGTGGGGGAGATGACAGGACAGGACAGGAAAAGGACTAAATCTGGGGCAATGTGAACATTAAACCAACAATGATAACACTGGATTATTACCCAAGCACTAAAACAAGAAACTGTTGTATGCTATCATAAACAAAAAGTTTGACCCTAGAGAGAAACTTTTATAATGTTTCAAAGTACATCTACAACACCCTGTTCAGAAACAGAAACAAGTCACTTTAAAGTGGAAGAGTCCAACAGAAAAACATTTTTTATTTTTAGAGAGACGTTCTCACATATCCCAGCTTAGATTGAACTTGCTCTGTAGCCAAGGCCAGTCTGATTCTACAGTGGTGTACCATAAAACTTGGTTTGTGAAGTGCTGGGAATCAAACAGTGCTTTGTGCCTGTGAAACAAGTACACTGGGCTATATATCCAACCCAGCCCATACCATTTTAATCAATTGATCAATGTTATTATCATAGGATCTCTAATAGAATTCAATAAGAATAAAACATTGATTATGTGTTCTGATCCTGCCAAAAGATGAGTAACCTGGATTTAACTACAAGGAAACAATAGACAAATCTGTGTAAAAGGACGCTACCAACAACCAGCTTACAATCTTCAAATGTGTCAGGGTCATAGTAACCAAGAACAGACTGAAGGATTTCTGAGGGATTCCTAACATACCAGTTTTCTAGCAAAAGAATAGTAGCTTTACGTCAGCGAGGAAGTAAAAATATAAGAAAAAAACAAGAGAAAAACAAAATCAATAATGCCTTTAATCCCAGCTCTTGGGAGGCAGAAGCATGCGGATCTCTATGAGTTTAAGGCCAGTCTGGTCTACAGAACAAGTTCCAGGACAGCTAAGGCTATACAGAGAAACCCTGTCCTCAAAAAAAAATCATTAGAGAGAATAAAGAATTAGTATACTGAAGAGGAACTTTAGACCCAGCCAGACTTGATAGTTTAGAATTACAAAAGCAGGAAACAAGAATTCAGGTTTCAAACCGTGATACTGTATGGTTTGGGAACTTGAACTTCAGAAACAGAGGTAATTAGTTCACAGACAGAAAAACCAAAATAAATGAATAAAATAAAATTTAAAAAGTAAAGTAAGGGATAGAAAGATACAGCTCAGAGGGCTTGACCATCATACATGAAGCTGTAAATTCAATCCCTGGATTGAAAGAAGAAAAAAAAAAGTAAATGTACCAGCAGGTTTGGAACAGCCAGTGAGAGAGAGAGAGAGAGAGAGAGAGAGAGAGAGAGAGAGAGAGACAGAGACAGAGAGAGAGAGAGAGTTATGTACATGTTTATGAGTGTGTGCACTTGTGCATGCCAGTGTATGTTTTCAAGACAGGGTCACTCACTGATTCTGGCGCTCACTGATTTAGCTAGACTGGCTGACCACTATGCCCCAGGGGTCCTCTTGCCTCTACCTCCCCAGTGCTGAGATGCCTAACCTATGCCACAGTGCCTGACTTTTGTGCAGGTGCTGGGGATCCAAATTCAGAGCCTATGCTTACATAGCAAGAACTTTACTAACTGAGTCACTCCCCAGCCTCTAATGCTTGTTTTTGACTTTGTGTATAAGGCATAGCATTGAGAAACTGAAAGCCAGGTTACTACCACAGCAGGAACATGCTAATATTTTACCTTTCTTCATAGACTCTCTTTCCATTCCCTCCTTGTATGTATACAGGAGATCATCCACTTCATTCAGACTCAGAAAGCCTGAGCTGTCATTGTCCCATTTCTGGAAGAGGGCTTCTAGAAGAAGTACCCGTCGGACTTGGAAAGCATTTTGTCTAGCCTAGGTTACAAACAGGAACATAAACAAGCACAGGAGATTACAGTTAAAGGAAGTGTAGCATCTCTCTCTCTTTTTGGAAACAGCTTTGCCTTGGGGCTAAGGATATTAGAGGGAAATGCAGAGACCCATTTTAATCCCTTAATTGCCATTTCCCTGTTTCACTTTTCAACCAAAAACATCCAGGAATTTGCTGTACGAGACCAAAGCACTTTAGATTAGAAAGAATAATATACTCCTTAAAGGTTTTTTTATTGTTTCTTTTTACTCCCTCCATGGTTATTTAAAATGATGATAAAAACATGAACACATGGGCAGCTCTACCTGTTTTTTATTCATTATTTTGCTTACAAAATTTGATTTTTTATATATTTTTTTATTTTCTAATTAACTTAATTTCACATATCAGCCACAGATTCCCCCGTCCTCCCCAGACCCCTAGCCCTCCCCCAATGCACCCCCTATTCCCACCTCCTCCAAGGCAAGGTCTCCCCTGGGGAGTCAGCCCAGCCTGGTAGATTCAGTTGAGGCAGGTCCAGTCCCCTCCTCCCTACACCAAGGCTGAGCAGACAGCTTATGTTGAAGAGGTTGTGAAGCAAGGGGAACACGCTACCTGGTTTTTTAAGGGCATAAGATTTGTAAAGAAAAGGAATTAATAAATGACAGTGTTCAAATAACAACAACAAAAAATGGCTGTGTTAAAAAAGATCCTAGTGAGGCTGGGGAGATGGCTCAGCACTCGTGAGCACATCCTGCTGTTCTTTCAGAAGATCTGAGTTCGATTCCCAGCACCCACACCTGACAGCTCACAACTGCCTGTAACTCTAGCTCCAGGGGCTCCAAAGCCTCTTGTCTCTGTAGATTCTTAGACTCCTATGTACATACACACACACACACACACACACACACACACACACATAATTAAAAATAAAATAAATCCTTTTTTTCAAAGAAAAAGGAAAAATGTTTATATTTAACAGTTATTTAACCTAACATTGATTTTCGACTTTTTTTTAGAATTTTCACAAATTTTTTATTAGATAATAATTGACAATTATTGAATTACTATATAGATTAATTTTTAAAATAGTGCATATGCCAGCCATGATGGCACATATCTGTAGTCTCAGCACTCAGGACACTAAAGCAGAAGAATTGTGAGTTCAAGGACAAGCTGGGTTACATAGCAAGGCTCTCTGTCCAAAACCAAGGGCTTAGCAGGGCGGTGGTGGCGCACACCTTTAATCCCAGCACTCGGGAGGCAGAGGCAGGCGGATCTCTGTGAGTTCCAGGCTAGCCTGGGCTACAGAGTGAGTTCTAGGACAGCCAAGACTACACAAAGAAACCCTGTCTCGAAAAACTGAAAACAATAACAACAACCAAAAAAAAAAAAAAAAAAAAAAAAACCCAAAAAGATCCCCCAGGGCTGGAGGTATATAGCCTAAATTATTCAAGCCCTTAGGTTTGATCTTCAGCACAACACACACACACACACACACACACACACACACACACACACACAGACACATAGACACACACACAGACACATAGACACACACACACACACACACAGACACACACACAGACACATAGACACACACACACACACAGACACACACACAGACACATAGACACACACACACACAGACACACACACAGACACACACACAGACACATAGACACACACACAGACACACAGACACACACACAGACACATAGACACACAGAGAAACACACAGACACACACAGAGACACACACAGACACACATACAGACACACACAAACACACAGACACATAAATACACACATAGACACACACAAACGCGCGTGCGCGCACACACACAGCAGTAAATGAGCACTTGTTGGTTAAAGGAAGGGGACAGCAGTTAGGAGGCTGAAGAGATGCCAAGACTGGACTTGGGTTGAGAAGACTCATGAGAATGATGGGATTGCGTGACTAAAGTTAGTAAGATTAATTCCTGCGTTTCCCATGCGACAGAGTAAATTGCTCATATGAGGTAATGTGCGTGCATGTACTTATCACTCGAGAAAGCAGTAAGTGCTTAGGACGTTGTGCCACTGGGGCCCCATGAATAAAAACATATACTCAAGGCATAAACATATCCCTAAAGTATGTGCATTTGCAGATGCACTCACAAGGCAGACAGTGCATACACACATCGTCACATCTCCATATACCTGCACTTCGGGCTTCAGAGAATAGGAACAAAGCTGCAGCCTGAGCCACTTCTTGCCAGAAGCAATCATGGCATTTTTAGGAAAATGAGTTCTCTGGAGTGTGATCTTGACAATCAAAAGGGTATTTAATGGTTATGCTGGTTGAAATGAAGTGGTACACTTGGCCATACACTTTTGAAGAGACACCACACTAGGAGCAACCGAGTTTGGGAGATTTATGGATAATAGTGACCTTACTTGCTGCACTGGTAAGTCATATTACCCACCTGTTCTAAGGCTTTCATCTTCTCTTGTTTTGTTTCAAAATACTTCTTCTGAAAAAAGGAGGCGAGACTCTGGCTGACACTTAAGGGGGTGTCTTCACCGACAAATGTCTCTAGGAGTTGCACAAACTGCAGCAAGTTGAGGGAAACTCCATCGAAGGCACTCCTCCCTTTTATTTCCTTGTAACTCTGAATGTTCCTAACAATCGCATGGAGGTCTGCGAAGCAGGAAGATATATCAGACACTAAAGTAAATGCTTCTCTCAGTTTTAGGGGGAAAAAAAAACAACAAGCCCCTGCTATGATAGAAACCTCCCATCACTTTGTTTTGTAGCAGGGGATTGAACATGGGCTTTGCACATCCTAGGCACGGACAGTACCACTGAGCTAAAACTCTGCCTCTGACATCCATTGGTTTTGCCTCTCAGGAATCCACGCTCCCTCTATGAGGAGGGCATCCATGGTTTTCTTTGAGGAATAATTCTCTTCCATTGATGGTTTGAAGGAGGAGTGGGAGGGCACTAAGCCTTCCTACCCTGGCTCCATGGATATATTATGTAAGATTTGGCCAAGAATTCACATAAGACAACAACACAACCTACACAACACAAGCCAATGAGCATTAGCTTCAGCACTATTTTGAGAACCACTAGGGAGATTTTTGCTTTGTGTTCTGGTTGCTGAATTAGTAGAATGTGATACAGACGCTCCTGTGGCCATTTTTGAGACAATGTGAAGGAAACTGCCTCAAATTGAAAGTGACACAGAGAATATGGCTGAGAGGCTGAGAGAGGGTGTCCTCAGTTGGAGCTGGTTATGCACAAAGCCAGCTACATGCTGGACTTCCCAATTACTTACATTAGTAAATGCTACACACCAGCTCCTCCTCCTGAGGGGGTCAGCTAACACATTTGTCTTGGAGAGCAATGTGGCAACGTGAAGTATTTTCATAAGATGTTAGCCTACTGACTCGTGTTTCATTTACTCCTTGATTCAACCACTCACGCCCTTTTGATTCTATGTGGGATCTGATGTAACTTAGAAATAATTACCCAAAGATTTTAAAAACATTGCCAATAAAACGTGACATAGAGAAAGAACATGAACTTGCTAGTCATAGGAACCTGACAAATATTATGCATGTTCATTAAAACATTTTGAGGATAGACAGTGTATCATTTTTGCCCTGGGAAATGGTACCATGGGAAAGGCTTGCTAAACAACCATGAGAAGCTGGATCCATGTAAAAACTGGGTGCAGAAGCATGCACCTATAATCCCAGCGCTATGGGAGGTTGACAGGAAGATCCTGTGGTTGTGCTCAGCAGCCAGTGTAGCTGAAATGGCAAGCTCCAGGCTCCATGTAAGACCTTATCTACAGAATAGTAAATTGTCAGCGACAGAAAAAGACACATCAACCTTTGGTTCTCACACCAAATGCATGGATGCATGCACCCATATGTAAGTGCACAAAATACATGCAGGGCTGGGCAGTGGTGGAGCACGCCTTTAATTCCAGCACTCAGGAGGCAGAGCCAGGCGGATCTCTGTGAGTCTGAGGCCAGCCTGGGCTACAGAGTGAGTTCCAGGAAAAAGGTGCAAAGCTACACAGAGAAACCCTGTCTCGAAAAACCAAAAAAAAAAAAAAAAGAAAAAAAGTAGTAATCACATGTGCAAATACCAATTAGTTAATTAACTAAATTAAAAACAAAATTCACTATTTGATTCAGGCTTAATTGCATGTAGAAAATAATCTTGATCTAATTATAATTACTTCTACTACTTAAAATAATGGAGAAAATAATAAAATAGCATTTTTAGAAATATGAGTGTTACTTGAAATAATTGTAGCTATAACACATGGCTTATCTGAGCGCTCAGAACAGCTCTTCCATCGGTTCAAGAGGTTTTTCTTTGTTAAGTCTTCATAAACAAGACAGACTCACCTGTCTAACATGTTTGGGTGTAGACCTACTAGGGGAATAAATAATTTATTATTTTTATTGAGTTCTATCTAATATCTGATTCCCTTGCATGCTTGGATCATGTCTTTAAAGCAGTGTGAGGGTATGCAATAGTTAAAAAATAAAGTATACCAATGCCAGCAATTTTAAAGCCTGAGGACGCTCTGCGATAGTATATGTCACTACCAAAAGCATACCACCACCACCAAAACAACAACAACAACAACAACAACAACAACAACAACCCAAACCCATCTTGCTTCTATTTAGGTTTGTCAGTTCCCGGGGACAAGAGGGCAGAGGGATGTCAGTGTGTCTCAGTTGAACCCAGGCTTCAGCACCAGACACAGTGGTGAACTAGAACCATGTGTTAGAGATTGTCATCTGTGGTTCCTAGTTTGCTAACACGCACCTGTGAATCTGGAGTCACCGTAGATTAATTTTGCCTGCTCTTCATCTTCAGATTGTGTCTTCCAGTCACAGCCCAAAAATTCACCTGTGAAAAACACATTCCACAACACAGCCCGTTTTACTCCGCTTTAACCGTGCTTTCCCCGCAGTGGACAAAGACAAGGAAAACTGAGTGATGTACTACCTGACCAGGATTTTCCTTCTATGTGTTGGGGCTTCGGTTCGCAGGCTTTGTCTTTCTCTAAGTCCTTTTTTGAAGCTCCTACTGGGAATAAGGAAAAAGACAAGGCTGGGTGTGATGGCTGGTGGGTAAAAGTGCTTGCTGTTAAGTCGGATGACGTGAGTTTAATCCCAAAGATTCACGTGGTAGAAGGAAAGGACTGACTCCTGAAAGTTGTCCTCTGACCTTCACACGTGTACTGTGACATGCACACACACACACACACACACACACACACACACACACACACACACACACGAAAAGAAAATTCCTGTGGATTAGAAATAATATAATTCATTAGACATTCTGAGTGAGCTTAACGAGACAAATTCCTTGCATACATAACAGCCCAAACCCCAAGACCTTTCCATGTATGTGTGTCATAACCAACCACAATGGAACCACTTAATAATTTTAATTGTTGAGAGAGGTTCTGCGGCAAAAGCTATTTGTTGGGCCACACAAAGTGAGGTTGTATTTCCCAGCCTTTCTTATAGCAAAGTGTTACTAGATGTCTAAATTCTAACCAATAGGATGAATATATATTAAAATTCAGGGGGCTGGAAAGATGGCTTAGCCATTTAAGAGCACTTATGCTTGAAGAAGGCCTAGGTTCTGTTCCCAGCTCCCATATGGTGTCTCACAACCATCTGTAACTCCAGTTCCAGAGGAACCAACGCCCTCTTTTGGCCTCTGTGGGTATTGCACACATAGAGCAGACAAAACACCCATACTCATAAAATAAAATTTTAAAATACTTTAAAATATTTAAAATTCAGAGTGTTTTTTTTTTTTTGTCTGAAACACAGTTTTTGGAAACTCTTATAGCAAAAATGCAAAAATGAAAGCTGTAAAATTCTGATTTTATATACATACATATATATATATATATGTATATATATATATTTTTTTTTTTTTTCTGAGACAGGGTCTCTCTAGATAGGCTTGACTGGCCTGGAACTCACTATGTAGACCAGGTTGGCCTCCAACTTGTAGAAATTCACTTTCCTCTGCCTCTTGAATGTGGAGAATAAAGGCATATGCCACCATGCTTTGGCCAGTTGTTGTTGAAATAAAAGAAAAATTTAAAGTGATTTTCATTTAAAACAAAACTATTTCTGCTTAAAACAAACAAAACACTGCTAGATTTCATATTAATGGACTTCTGGTACAAATGAAATTCTAGGTAAATTAATAATAAGCATTCTGATTCTCATTTAATCGAGGGTTCAAAGTCTAGACTCAAGTATTGAGCACCAAAATACATATGCGGTTTACATGACATGATATGCCAGCAGAGATCCTAACTTAAATGAGTACTTTCTAAAAAGATTTTTTTTAACAGCCCACTCCAGAAAGTGTACATGTGTGTACAGAAAGATGGCTTTTATAGACTTAAATAACTACCTGGAAGGTGATCTTTTTTGCTGCTCCCTGGCTTTTTGATGTTTGCGGGAACTTCCTCATGCTGTTGGGAATCCATGGCAGCTTGCTCTTCTTTTATGGTCGGCAAAGGCTTTTCTTCTTGAGATTCCATTTTATCGAATTTCGAGGATTCACTTTCTTTTAAGGTGCCGCTTTCTTCTAATTGTGAGGTTGAGTCTGCGTCCTCTTCTTCTGGCATGGTGTCTGTTGGTGGTCCTTGTTCTGACTCATACTGTGGCTCTTCTATTATGGACTCTTTAAGAGTTTCATACTCTGAAGTCGACGTTCTAAGTCCCGCTGAGCCTTTGCGCTCACCTCCAGTTCCTTTGTGCTGTCCTTGGTCTATCAGTGATCCTTTGCGCGACCCAGCTTCTGAACTCCTACGAGACCCAGTATCTACAGATGACCTTTTGCGCTGTTCTGCCATTGATGCTCTGCGTTGCGCCAGTTCTGAAATTGATCCTCTCTGTGATCCTTCTTCCTCTATGACTGACCATCTGTGTGGTTCTTGTTCTGACACGGAATCACTGTTTTGGTCTTGCCCTGTCTGTGGCTCCTGTTCGTCTGCGGAGCTTCTGCGGGACCCTTGCTCTGCAACTGACCCTCCTCTGCGTGATCTTGGCTCTGCTACTGACGTTTTGCGAGATCCTTGTCCTGAATTGGATGATTTGCGCGACCCTTTGCCCTGTCCTTGTCCTGTAAGAGACTTTTTGTGGGGTCTCTGTTCTTTGCTGGCTCTTTGTTCTGAAGTTCCTGGCTCTGGGGATGGTTCTGGGGATGGTTCTTGGTCTGGACTTGTCTCTCTCTGCTGTTGTGGGAGATTTTCATCTTCGTTTTCTTGGAGTTTGCTAGCAAGTTTTTCAGCCATTAACTCATTCATCTTTAAGAGCACCTCATCAAAGTCTTCATAAATATGCTTCTTAATATCCATATCTCCCCAGAACTCAGGCAACTCTATCTCCTCAAATTCAATTAATGGCCCTAATGCACACAACAAAGGAGTTATCTAAATAAAATCTTACCGTATAGAATCAGAATTATTGAATGAATGCAAAAAATAGCATCGAGGGCAGAGATCATAACATAAGCTCATTACTTTAAAAATAAATATTGCTGGGCGATGGTGGCTCACACCTTTAATCCCAGCACTTGGGAGGCAGAGCCAGATGGATCTCTGTGAGTTCAAGGCCAGCCTGGGCTACAGAGTGAGTTGCAGGAAAGGCACAAAGCTACACAGAGAAACTCTGTCTCTAAAAACCAAAAAATAAAAAATAAAAATAAATATCAGAACTGGGTGTGGTGGCTAGCACCTTTAATCCCAGCACTTGAGAGGTAGAAGCAGAGAGATCTCTGTGAGTTTGAGTCTAGCCTGGTCTACATAGTGAGTTCCATACATAAAGAGATCCTGTCTTCAACAACACCAACAACCCCAAGCAAACAAACAAAATCAGGTACCTTTTGCTACAGTTAGAACTCAAAGAAACACAAAGACTTCTCACTACTATGAATTAATTATCAGCCCTTCTGTACAGCGTGGTTTACAAAATGAATGTGTCTTTTATTTTGCTGTTTGGAGTGTTGCCTGGAAGATTTGTCCCTTACCTCTGTGGTCCCTTTCCAACAATAAACACAGAATAGAGATGGAAAATGGAACTGTCCTTCTATCTCAAGTACCTTTTAAAACATCTGCAATACAGGCTGGAGAGATGTGCTTGATGCATGGCACTGAGGACCTGAGTTTGATCCCTAGAGCCCACACAGAGACAGAAGAAGAGAATTGATTCCACAAAGTTGCCCTCCACTTGTTCACTGTTGCATGCGTGGACCCTCCCCCTCCAACACTCACAGAAAAATAATTTAAAAATTAAAAATCCTACACTATATGAACAAAAGCTAGCCTTATCGATGGCAAGCTTTCACTGGGTCTACTGTCCATCCCTTCATGTTCCTTCAGTTCTTTACTTCTCAACTCTTCTATGACTCAAGTGGACATGTGGCTCAGAATTTTATGCAAAGAATTTAGAGTGAAGCTCGGGGGTAGGTGGTGTGCTAAATATAAGTCAGTTTTTAGTACAAAAGAGAGAAAGGGAGTGAGAGACAGGGGGCGCGACAGAGTTAAGAAGGAAGGACTTCAGGGAAAGACTGACTGGGTGCTCTTCACCAGGATCCTGCTGTTGATCCCAGCAACAAAATCTGCTGGATATGATTATGCAGCCTGTGATCCCAGGTGAGGGGGAGATTTAGAGTCTCCAGGACTTATTAGGCTACATAGTGAGATCCCATCTGAAAAAGTATATCCTCCCCAATAAAATTCCACAAAATCCTGTCTGCCCCCATTCTACCCAAAATATTTAGTAATTAAGCTATAACACTGTGGTTCCTACAGCTTTTAGTATACTACCTACAGATTCTTAAGTTTCCAAGTAATAAGTCCACACACAGGAATAAGATATTAATATTGTTTAGCAAACTCAGCCATTAAAAGGCATTCTCTTGGCTGGGCGGTGGTGGCGCACACCTTTAATCCCAGCACTCGGGAGGCAGAGCCAGGCGGATCTCTGTGAGTTCGAGGCCAGCCTGGGCTACCAAGTGAGTTCCAGGAAAGGCGCAAAGCTACATAGAGAAACCCTGTCTCGGGGAGGCGGGGAGGAAGGGTCAGAGGATGCCTCCAAAGTAAAGGAGCTTGCTGCTAAGCCAGAGGGAAGATCTGCATTGGGTCCTCTGGCCCCACAAAGTGGGAGGAGAGAACTCACAGCTGCCTTCAGACTTCCACAGGAGTGCTATGGACTCTCTCCCATAATAAATAAGTGTAAAACAACAACAACAACAACCCTATGATGGTATTTATTGATAAACATATAAAAGAATATTTTAAAATGCAAGGTCTACATGTCTATTTTAAAATAAAAGCAATATAAGTAAAGCTGCTTGGGAAAAGGAACTATCTCCCACAGAAATCTTAGAACTCTAAGTTGGACATTACAAACAGAATAACCATTCTTAACTTAATCCCTAAGGCATTCAAAGTGTCGTCAAGGCCTTTCTCCATTGAAACACATTTAAAATTCGTTCTAGCCAAATTCTGCTATGGCAGAAGTTTGCATATTGCACTTTGGTGAGAAATACATGTAGCTATGAAGAAAAGTGAGTTCTGTGGGAGTCTGAACAGTAGATAAGGTATGGCTACCATGACTCAGGGGGATGATATGCAGAGGTCCCTCAGGAGTAAAATCATCCCATGTCATCTACCATTGTACCCCAGCACCCAGCCTCAGTACCCTCTTACCTCTGAGTGACACTTACATTGTCTTGGGTTTCGGAGTAAACTCCTTGTAGCTTGTGAGCTTTGATCATAGAATGTTTCCAGCAAGGCCAGTGTCCTCTGCCGATCCAAGGCCTTCACCTGCACGGAAGGATTGCAATGAGTAGCTGCAGCAGATTTAAAAGTTTTTGTGATGCTAGATCATGACCACCACCAGCTCCATCGTTATCATAAAAATAAAAGCTACTGCATTAAAATCAATAAGCTAGATCTTATATTCATTATTTCAATAAGCTGGATATTATATTCATTTCTCCCATTGTTACATGTCAAAATGCCTTGGGCTTAGTGGATATTTAACAAAGAACTGTTGTGACTGGCTTTACTTGATGAATTCAATGCACAGGTCTCAATTCTTACCTAACCTGACCTGTGCATATCACAGGTAACTGCTCTTTACTTGTTTGTTTATACACTATTTTGAGAAAATATTCATGAGAGAAAAACAAACAAAAAACGATAAAACTAACACCACCTGTGATCTTAGTAGCTGGAATTAACAATCATTTAAAGCACATACAGGGTTTGGGAGATGGCTCAGTGGGTAAAGTGCTTGTCTTACAAGCACAAGGGTCTGAGTTCAGTTCCCAGACCCTACATACAAAAGCTGAGTATGGTGGTGAGTCCTTGTAATCTCAGCACCAGGGAAGTGGGGACAGGTGGATCCCTGGGGCTCACTGCCAGCCAGTCTGGTTGACTTGGCAAGTTCCAGGCTGCCAAGGACAATTTAAAGAGCCATGCCATATTGCCTGCCTGAGTTAAGTTTCTGTTGTCCAGTATTGAGCCACTAACCAGAAACTTTTGACATGCCTGGATAAGTTCTGAGTTATTAGAAAGTAACTTAACATTTCCTTATCTTTCTGCTACAGTGACCATTAGTAACAATGTTTTGTGGTTAGGTTGCTTGGTTGGGTTGCTTGGCAACTCAACAGTTCCCTGATCTTTTCCCAAAGAAAGTTTCCTGGTCTGTTTACTATAAAACCCACCTGAGAAAAATAAATTTTGCAGCTTGATCAGAGTACTGTCTTGCTGTCAATTCTTTGTGTCTCTTGTCCCTTTCATTCGCCATTCCCCTTTCTAGGGTCTCCACTGAAGATCCCACTGCCCAGGACAATTGGCGCCCAAATGTGGGGCTTGAGGACATGGAGGAGTGGTGAATGTCATCATACACCAGGGCAAACCTGCCTAAGAGTTGGACCACTGTGGAAGATGGCTCCATGAGCAAAGGTCCAGTCAGTGATCACCATGGAAGCACCCGGCCAGCCATGAGACAGATCCGGAGGAATTGCAATGTGATGACATAAAGTAAGTTTACCATGGGACAAGCATTTAGTAAACAGGATTTGTTTATTTTGGGACTGAAACAGTCTCTCAAGACACAAGGAACTAAGATTAAAAAGAAAGACTTAAAAAATTTTCTTGACTATATTGGAGATGTCTGTCCTTGGTTTCCCCAAGAAGGGACCATAGATGAAAAGTGCTTGAGGCGCCAGGCGGTAGTAGCGCACGCCTTTAATCCCAGCGCTTGGGAGGCAGAGCCAGGTGGATCTCTGTGAGTTCAAGGCCAGCCTGGGCTACCAAGTGAGTTCCAGGAAAGGCACAAAGCTACACAGAGAGACCCTGTCTGGAAAAAAAGAAAGAAAGAAAGAAAGAAAGAAAGAAAGAAAGAAAGAAAGAAAGAAAGAAAGAGGAAGGAAGGAAGGAAGGAAGGAAGGAAAGAAAGAAAGAAAGAAAGAAAGAAAGAAAGAAAGAAAGAAAGAAAGAAAGAAAGAAAGAAAGAAAAGTTCTGGAGACAGGTTGGTGACTGTTTAAATGATTTTTACCTGACCTTTGGTCCAGAAAAGTTCCCTGTTCAAACCTTTTCCTACTGGAATTTAACTAATGATGTCTTAAAAACTTATAATCATTCCCCTGATGTTCAAAAATTAATTAAGGAGGGAGAAAAAGCCCTAAAAGAATCCTCCCGTCCACTCTCTGTCATTCTGTCAGTATTAATATTCCTGAACCCCCCATATCTAGTCTTTTGGCAACAAATAACCATCAAAGAAGAAAAAAGAAGGAATCTCCTACTCTGGGTTCACCTACCCACCTCTCCCTCAAAGGTCCTGGCCACTTATCCATCTTTAATGGCCAAGCTAATTATTAAGGGCAGAGAAATAAGTCCCCAATAATTTGGAAAAGATCCTGACTCCATAGTTGTCCCCTCTACTCAAGAACAATTAGATTGGCTGCTTCAAACAAATGATGAATGGCCCATTGTCTGCTTCTCCTTCCTTAGTACTATCGATAACCATTTTCCTAGTGACCCTTGTTACAGTTTGCTAGAATTCATCCCTTTGTTTTCCCCAAATTAACTGCCTCACAACCTATAAGGGAGGCTCCCCTGATATTGACAGATGGCTCAGCCAATGGGATTGCCGTCTATGTTGTGGATGGAAAGGCTACCTCCCGCCTCTCCCCATATTCCTCAGCACAGCTTGTTGAACTTTATGCAATCATTCAAGTTTTTTGATTATTTCATTCTCAACCCTGTAATTTGTATACTGATAGTGCTTATGTTGCCCATTCTGGTCTCTTATCGGAAACTGTCCCCTTTATTAAACCCTCTACCAATGCAGCTCCACTCTTTCTTCGGCTGCGCTCCTTGGTTATGGCTAGACAGTGCCCCTTTTTTATTGGCCATCTACGGGCCCATTTAAAATTGTCTGGTCCTCTTTCTGAGGGAAATGCCTTGGCTGATGCAGCCACACAATTAGTTTTTCCTGTTCTTGCAGGATCCCTTTCCCAGGCTGCCCAAGCACACTCCCTTCACCATTTAAATGCTCATTCCCTTCATTTGTTGTTGAAGCTTATCCGAGAACAGGCTTGGGAAATTGTTAAAATTGCACTGACTGTGCCGTCTCCCTTCCCGTTCAACATCTGGGAGTTAACTCCTGGGGCGTGGTTCCCAATGAAATTTGGCAAATGGATATTACTCATTTAATTGAATTTGGCAAACTTAAATACATACATGTTACAGTTGATACCTCTAGTGGTTTTATATTTACCTCTCTCCAGGCCAGAGAGGCCTCCAAAGATGTTATTTCCCATATTGTACAATGCTTTTCTGTCCTAGGAAAGCCTAAAGTTATAAAAACTGATAATGGCCCAGGATATACTGGAAAAAATTTTCAATCTTTTTGCCAACAACTTCAGATTAAGCATGTCACTAGCATTTCTTACAACCCCCAGGGCCAGGGCATCGTTGAACATGCTCATCAGACTCTAAAACCCATGCTTCATAAATTAAATGAGGGAAGCCTGTGTGATATGCGAAGCAACCCCCAAAATCTTTTATATCATGCCCTTTTTGTCCTTAATTTCTTTACCTTGGACAAGAATGAAAGGTCTGCAGCGGGTCGCTTTTGGCATCCACAAACTCAAAGCCACCAAGCATTGGTCATATGGCGAGACCCCTTAACTGCCCAGTAGAAAGGACCCAACCCAGTCCTGATCTGGGATCAAGGGTCAGCATGAATCATGACCAAACAGAGGGAGGCCCTCATTGGCTCCCCGAGAGATTAGTTAAACAAATCAACTCTAACCAATCACCCAGGGAAAAGGATAGCCCCTGAGGTCATTTCCTTTTCCTTTTTCTTCTTTACAGATGCTGATGGAAAAAAAAAAAAAAAAAAAACCTGGGAGAATTTCCCTAGATATTCTGGATCTTGCTACTGCCTGTACATTCTTATCAGGATCAGAGACTGGTTGACACATCCACATTTGCATGGTGCTTTTATTTGACTGAAAATTATACTAATTATGCTAAAACACAGACCTTTGACCACCTGTCGGCTACTGTTGATTGCCCCTTGCAAGGATGCCAAAATTCCATTTTACTCAACTTTACTAATTTCCATAATTCTCCTGGCAAGGTGGCCCCTGCTATCTTTTTTGTATGATCAGACTGTTCACAATTGCAAAACTTATTTGAAGGAGAAAAGCATAGGATGCCCCTATTCTTACTGCAAAATTCATGATGCCATTCCTCCTGCTAAGGAACAGGTAATTGGGAGAGAATGGAACGGCCCTAAATTTTATAAGACATCTACAGGATATTCCCTAGTGGTTTGGGACCCTTGGGACTCATGATGGACTAGTCCAGTAGAAGGAGCCATGTATATGGCCCGAACAGCCACATGGCTTAGCTCCAGACTCTACATTTGGCGTTCTTATGTACAAGTACAATCTACGGTCCATCATAATATCCTTATACAAGAAAAAAATTTAATGACACAACTATCATCCCCCTCCTTTCCATTTTCTTGGGTTTCCCTCCTCTAAGAAGGCCTTATGTTTGCCAATGTTACTGGTATTGGGAATCTCTCATCGTGCTTCCTACGTGCAGCCCTGGGACATCCTCCCCTGATGGCAGTACCCCTGCCTTGGGTACTTAATTGTACCACCACTGATACTTCCCATGGCTTCCACCCCATCCCTGAAGTACCCTTGTTTCTTTTGACCCAGGCTACTCAAAGTTTGATTTTTGCTTTACTAGTGTTTCCCTTCCCTTTTGCAACCAGACTGTATTACACAATCATCCTTTTGCCCCCTCCCCCAAATTTTTCTTTTGGTGCAATGGCACTCTATCAAAAATTTGACCATCCCTATCCCACAGGACATGTTCTGCCTACCTGTCACTCTGGTCCCACAACTTATGCTCAGGACCCCTGCAGAGTTCTTGGGATGGGATGTCCCCCTGCCCAGGCCAAAACAAAAAAAAAAAAAAAAAGCGCTGTCTTCTTGCCCCTTGTGGCGGGAATTTCTCTCAACACCTCTCTGGGCTCTGCAGGCTTGGCGGGAGGAGTTCTGGGTTATTCCCTCATAACAACAGCTCACCTATCCAAGCAACTTCAAGTAGCAATTGAGGCTTCTGCAGCATCCTTGTCCTCCCTCCAGAGGCAGCTAGCCTCTCTTGCACAGGTTGCCCTACAAAACCCACGGGCCTTGGACCTGCTGACAGCAGAAAAGGGTGGAGCATGCCTTTTTCTGAGGGAAGAATGTTGTTATTATATGAATGAGTCTGGAATGGTAGAAACCCAGATAGATAAGCTACATAAACTTAGCCTAGAGCTACACAAGCAACAATTCTCTGCTGTAGCAGATGACTGGTGGAGATCATCCATGTTCTCCCTTTCAATGCATCTTGCAGGACCATTAGTCAGCCTTTTGTTATTTGTAACTTTGAGTCCCTTTATAATTGGCAGGCTAATCCAATTAATCAAAAAACGAATAGACTCCCTGGCATCAAAACCTATACAGGTTCATTACCATCGACTTGAAATGCTGGATCGAGGATGTGACCCCTATGATATTGCTCAGTCCTCTTCTCCTTTAGGAGAAGCATAAAGTCCGAACCTATGCTTATTGGCATCAGCCAGTATGGACACCGCTGGGTACAAGGCCAAGCACTGCAGGGGAAGGCTGATTTAATAGGCTAGAGAAATGACTTGCTGATTTTACAGGTTCAGTGTCCTGTACCCATATGGCAGTTCCTAACCATCTATAGCTTCGGTTCAAGGGATTCCCAGCCCCTCTTCTGGCACCAGGTGTGCCTGTGGTGCATTTACATTCATGTAGATAAACTATTCATACATGTAAAGTAAAAAATAAATAAATCTCAAAGAAAAAAGAAGTATATTTTATTCATTTTAACTGCTATATAGTATAATATGGAAACACTGTCATTTCTTAGCATTCTTTTGTTAATAGAAATTAGGTTGCTTCTGGTATTTTGAGAAAAATATTCTGCAATGTCTAATCTTACATACACCTTCTAGCATGCATTTAGATACATTTTATAAGGTAAATATGTGGAATTACTATCAGTTTTGCTTATAAACTGGGTCTTTCCTCACTTTCTTCTGAGCTGTAGAACTAATAACAGGGCTAATATCAGCAGAGCAGCAAAGGAGACTTTTTTCCCAGCTCTGGATGTGAATAGACTGAGACATTCACAGCTCCCTCTAGCCTGTTGTCTGGCCACTGGTGGATACATCCAGAGCCAACAGGTAGAAAGTTTTGACTGCCTTAGGGCCTTCAGCTTGGCTTAGTCCCTGAAGATCACATGGTCTATGGTCTTCCCATCTTCCCATTTCACGCTGCAGCTTGACTCTAAAATGACAGCCAGAGAGCTTCCCCAGAAATTTCTAGCTGGTTCTTTATCTTATTCCCACAGACTCCTTTAGAATTTTATCAGTTTCCCAGCTCTGGATTCTCAGGCTTCTTTGAAATTCTTTACGTTCTTAACCCCTTCAGTCATTCTGTAACACACACACAAACACACATAGACACACAGACACACATATAGACACAGACATACACACACAGACACACACAGAAAAGCTTTCTTTCTTTTCTTTCCTTCTTTCTTTTCTTTCCTTTCCTTCTTCCCTTCCCTTCCTTTCTTCCTTTCCTTCCTTCCTTCCTTCCTTCCTTCCTTCCTTCCTTCCTTCCTTCCTTCCTTTCTTTCTTTCTTTCTGATTTTTGGTTTGTTTGTTTGTTTGTTTTGAGACACAGTCTCTCAACATAGGCCTGGCTGTTCTAGAACTCACTATACCCAACTGGCTGGCCTCGAACCCACAGAGATCCATCCACCAGCTTCTGCCTCCTCAGTGCTGAGGTTACAGGTGTGCCACCCTGCCACGCCTGCTTCAGTTTCCTTATTTTCAGCAGTGCGGTCTACTGAAGCTTGTATTTTCTAAAGGGCCAGGGCACTTCGCTGGCACTGCTACCATCTCCATTTCCAGCGGTCGTCTGCCGGCCCCTCCTCGTCTTCTCACAGTTCCTGAAGGGAGGTTCTCCATAGGGCAGCCTCTCCCTCAGCCCAACTTCTGGGGAGAGCTGGTTCAGATTATCTGGCCAGATATTAAGGACCATCTGACTTCTTCCTTGAGCCAGAGGCTCTTCATCTTGCTTCTCTGCATAGTACTCTATGCTGGCTCATCCACAGATGCTTGTCTTCCGGTTTGAGGCCCTGCTTTCTGGAGCTGTTCAACTTTTTTTAAATTTTTTTTTTATTCCAGTATCTTCCTTCCTTCCTCCCAAATATTCCCAGTGATCTCCCAGACAGAAGCTTACAGATCTTCTGGGATGTCTGGAAGGATGCACTGGGCAACACCAGGAAGGATTTTATAGTTGGGGAAGTTTGAAGATCAGATTTCCTGACCTTATAATACAGCAAATTTGGCTTTTCTGATGGTGACCTCAAATGAGAATCTGGGTCTTTCTAGAAGCTGACATGTGATCACTGCTTCTCCTTCAACCACACAGCCAATGCATTATCATTCCTAAAGCATTTCCTGAACAGGTACGCATTCCCTCAAGAGCTCTGTGCCTCTCAAGAGTAATTCCACAAGAATCAGCCTACCACATATAGTTCTTGTTCACTAAAGCTGTTATTTTTATGGGATAAAAAATTCTGGAATGGGCTCAGTTGTTTGAAATGTTTGTATACACACACACACACATTATTTATTTGAATAGATATACCTAGATTGTTTTGTATATACACACACACATTATTTATTTGAATAGATATACCTAGATTGTTTTGCAAAGATACAATAGCTATTAACTTTCACTAGGAATGTTTGGGGAAATGTTTTCTCTCTATTGTTGAGCATACAATGATTCTAGGAATTGTGTGTTTGTGTTCTTTGTGGCGTCCTGCCGTTAGGTGCCAATCACTGGGCTGGTTGACTGTGTGTTATACAGACATCATGCTGCTTACTCATTGGAAGTTTTGTTAGGGTTTTTATTTTCTGTGCCCTCGATGGCTTTCTAGAAGTATTCCTGGAACTTCTCTGCACAGGTGACCCCCTTCACAATGCATATTTAGGAATGATAATCGTTGGCTGTCAGGGTGAATGGAAAGTGCTCTTGGGTCTGTCTATTTAGATCGCCTTCCACTGTCCTTAATTCCCCCCACCCTGCCGTCTACTTGTACTTTCCAAATATTTATAATGTTACCTTCAGCTTCCAGCTCTGATTAGGGCCAAGGAATGGAGCCTGAGGTGGTAATCTAACTTCGAGACCCAGACGACCTCTAAGTTAGTCACAGTCTCCAGCCTCCTCCCACCAGCCGGCCCCAGTTTCCTAGTAAGATGTAAACTGCTTTGATACTATTATTTCTTCTTTCTTGCTGTAGATTCTCTAGCCTTTCTCAAAAACTCAGCTTTTTAAATCTTAAAATCCAGGTTTTCTAAATGTTTGTTTCAACCACTGCTGGAAAAAAAAAAAAATCCATTCAGAAAGTCAATTGACTTTTGTATCCTGGATTCTACCTTCCTTCCAAAATCACCACATGACTGTTTAATGATGGGAGGAAAAACAAGGAGCACAGGCAAACCTCTAGTAGTTCCTCCAAATATTACCCCACATGTTGACCATGGCACTGGAGTTGCTGTTAAATTAACCGGCCAACAGGCAGTAGTTGCCTTCTAGACATTTTACCAGGAAGTGAAAATCATGGTACCAGAACATCCCAGCAAGTTCTGTCAAAGAGGCACTGTTCAAAGAGGTGCTTGAAGGACAAATAGGCATCACGGATTTTATAGAATATATTCCTGGGGGTTGGGGATTTAGCTCAGTGGTAGAGTGCTTGCCTAGCAAGTGCAAGGCCCGGGGTTCAATCCTCAGCTAAAAAAAAAAGAAAGGAAAAAAAGAATATATTCCTGATTTAAATTAAATTAGCAGAGATCTGAGAAGTGAGATTACAATATGTCAGTTTCCTTTTGAGAATTACTTTTCTCTCAGCTGGTTGTGATTATTAACACATTTAATCCCAGCACTCAGGAGGCAGAGGCAGGCAGATCTCTGTGTTTGAGGCCAGACTGGTCTGCAAAGCAAGTTCCAGGGCATCCTGGGCTGCACAGAGAAACCTGCCTTGAAAAACCAAAAAGAAAGAAAGAGAAGGTGGAGGAGGGAAGGGTAAAGGAAGAAAAGGTAAGAAAAGAGAGAGAGAAAGAAAGGGAGAGAGAGAAAGAAAGGAAGGAAGGGAGGGAGAGAGAGAGAATGAAGGAAGGAAGGAAAGAAGGAAAGAAAGAAAGAAAGAAAGAAAGAAAGAAAGAAAGAAAGAAAGAAAGAAAAGCTTTAGGGGCCAGCAAGATGACTCAAAAGGTTAAGGTGCTTGTTACCAAGGCTGCCAACCTGCGTTCAGTCCCTGGGCTCCACATGGTGGAAGGAGAGAGATGACTGCTGTAAGTTGTCCTCTGACCTGCACATGTGCACCAAGGCATGTGCATGGATACTTGCACACATTCATCATAGATACATAAGTAATACATGTATCCTGATAAAATAAATTGGTTTATTTATTAGGAGCACGTAACAAAAGATATTTACTCTATCATATAGGAGATCTCTCTCTCTCTCTCTGCTTTTCGATGGGTTTCTCTGTGTAACAGCCCTAGCTTTAGCTTTCCTGGCTTTGTAGACCAGGCTGGCCTCAACTCGTAGAGATCCGCCTGCCTCTGCCTCCTCAGTGCTGGGATTAAAGGTGTTCACCGCCACCGCCCAGGCACATAGGATCTCTTTAATGACTACCTTCAGGGGAAATACTAGGTTATATTTCAACTCCAAATCTATATCTATCCCTGTCTATCTCTCTCTCATACCTGTAGCTCCACATGCATGCATGTGAAGGCCAGAGGACATCTTGTTTTTTGAGACAGAGTCTCTCACTGGCCTGGAACTTATCAACTAGCTTAGACTGGCTGGCCAGAGCACCCAGGACCCACCTGCCTCTACTTACCCAGTGCTGGGATTATAAGCATATGCCATCATGCTTGGCTTTTTACATGGGTTCTGAGGCTTAAAGGGGGAGGAATGAAAAACCAGACCAAGCCTATCTCTCTCCTTGTGAAAGCCTTTGAGTAGGGATGCATTGTTTTCTACACATCTCTTTTTCTTTAATTTAAATATACTTTTATTTTTTGAAATTAAAATATTTTTGTTATATTATTATTATTTAATTAACTTTTTCCATTTATTTTACATTTTTTTTTTGACACAGAATCTTTTGTAGCCCTGGCTGGCCTGGAAATCTCTGTGTAGACCAGGCTGGTCTTGAATCCACAGTGATCTGTCTGCCTCTACCTCCTGAGTGCTGGGATTAAAGGCGTGCGCCACCATGCCTTGCCCTTGACACATCTCTTATTTGAGTCCTATTTACTGCCTTCATTCATTTTAATTATAAAATTCCATCATGATCATATTAAGGTGCTAGTGGTTTACATGAAGTGGCCATTGGTGTCTGGACCCCTGGAAGCTGTATAAGTTATAGATACATTTTAAAATGAAAAGGTAGAGGCTGGAGAGATGGCTCAGGGTTTAAGACCATGTATTAACTCCTTTTCTGTTGCTGCGGTAAAACACCATGACAAACCAACTTATAGAAAAGTTTATTTGGGCTTGTTTCCAGAGGGTTAGAATCCATAATGGCAGGCACAGCATGGTAGCAAGTGGCAGGCATGATTGTTGGAATAGGAAGCCGAGCGTTCACACCTCAACCACCCATGAATCAGAGAGCTCAAACTGGGAGAAGGTGAGGATTTTCCCTCTCAAAGCCCACCCCCAGTGACATACTTCCTGCAGCAAGGCTGTGTAAGTGTTACAGCTCCAAGGGGAAAGTTTGCCCCAATACAAGTGTTGCAGCTCTGAGGGGGAAGGTATCCTGGCTGTCAGGAGTTAAGGAACATCACAAAGTCACGCTGCACAACAAGCCTCTCTTAAGAGATTTGTCAGTAGAGACACAAGAGGGTGGCTGCCTCTGCTCTGGCAAAAAGCAGCATTGAACTAAGCAGAAGTCAGGCTCTATAGAGGGTTTCTGGTTGTGTGTTTGTGTGTGTGTGTGTGTGTGTGTGTGTGAGAGAGAGAGAGAGAGAGAGAGAGAGAGAGAGAGAGAGAGAGATGTGGGGTGAGTGGAGCTTCCCAGGGTGGCCTGGGATTGGAGGGATTGTGTGGCCTGATCTTGGGGCAAGTGCAGGAATTGATGGGATTTTGTGCTCAGGGATAGGTGGGATTGAGTAAGTTTTTTCACCCAGAAGTGGGTGCAGACCTTTTACCTACAAGCTGCACCTCCTAAACCTCTCCCAGATAGCGCCATGAACTGGAATCAAGCATTCAAATGCCTAAGACTATAGGGGACATGTCTCATCAAACCATCACAGAAGGCTCGTTGCTTTTGCAGAGGACTTGGGTTCAGTTTCCAGCACCCGCATAGTGGCTCACAACTGCCTGTAACTTCAGTTGGAGAAATTCCAGTGCCCTCTTCTGGCCTCCTTGGGCACTGCACACAGCGCATGTATACAATGCAGGCAAAGCAGGCATGCATGTAAAATGAAATAAATATTTAAAATAGATAAAGCAAATGAAAAGGCATTTGTGTTCTTACACCATGGTTTGCTCTTGGTTTGAGAAGGCACCTGAAGCTGTTTTGGGCACTTTCTTTTCAGTCTGTAAGGTATAAGGTCAATGTCAACTGTATGTATCTAAGATTTGTAAAGAAAAGAAAATAACAGAACAGGCTCCCGATGTTCTTTCCTTATGTGGAGGCTCACCTACCTTTCCACTGTCACAGTGCAGGAAGAGTTCAGCAAACATCTGTCTCCGCATGTCAGTTTTTATGATCTCCCGGAATCCTTCTGCATAGTGGCAAAGGTGTTTAATGAGTTTCTCAAAAACTTCACTTTTCAAGTTTGCAACGTGTGAAGAGATGTACTGCAGAAAAAAATAGGATAAATGATGGCTTAAAACCATGTTCTTTATTTGGGGCTTCCCAGTGGGTTTCAGTCCACATACATGAATGTTATTTGATGTAAGATGTTTTCACATTGTTTGCTTATCATTCAAAGGGTTTTTATGTACATGCCAATCTGTGGGCTCGCCTTAGTTCCTTCCCTCTTGCCAAGAAGAGATGCCATGAAATGAAACTGGAGAGAGAGAGAGAGAGAGAGAGAGAGAGAGAGAGAGACAGAGACAGAGAGAAACAGTCTTCATATTCTCAAAGTCCCTGTTGTTCGGGTCTATTCCTAAAGCCCTCAGATCATAAACCCTTGGATCATCTCTTTCAGTCCTACCAAATTAGTTTCTAGTTCTTGTAACTAATATGTGAAAAGTTCCATTTTAGTAATTTGCTACTGAAAATAAGTCATTTTTAAAAAATAGAAATGAAAAATTTTTTATATATTCATGAGCACATTTAAAGTATTTTTTCTTTCAAATTTTTTTATTTCATGTATATGAATTTTTTTCCTGCATGTGTGTATGTGTACCACATGGATGCCTGGTGCATTAGAGGTCAGAAGAAGGCATCTGATCTCCTGAAATTGTGAGCCACGATGTGGGAGCTTGGGATCAAACTTGGGTCCTCTGCAAGGGTAACAAGTGCCTTAACCACTGAGCCATCTCTCCAGCCCAACATAAGAACATATTTAAAGCTGATTGTTCACCTCCTCATTAATATCATCTAGGCACATTTAGACTGCAGTATGTAAAAGTCTTATTTGGGGCTGGAGAGATGGCGCAGCAGTTAAGCACACTTGCTCCTTAATCATGAAGACCAGAGTTCAAATGTCAGCACTCACATTAGGTGGCTCACAAATGCCTGTAACTCCAGTTCCAAGGGATCAGACACCCTCTTCTGACATCTGAGGGAACCCACACACACGTGTGTGTGTATATAGTTGCACAGACAAAGACATCAGCACATATACCCATACAGCTTTTTAAAAGATGTATTATACTTGTAGCCATGTAAATTAACTTCAAACTGTTACCCGACTTGCAAAAAAAAGGTCTCTTGTTTGTTTGGAGGCAGGGTCTCACCGCCAGCCTGGCCTCAGATTCCTACTGAAACAAGACTAGCCTTAAACTTCTGAACCTTTTGCCTCCACGTCCTGACTGCTGAGATTGCAGTCATGTCCTACCATGCCTGGATTCTGCCGTGCTGGGGCATGGTAGGCAACCGTTCCATCAACAGAGCTGTCGCCCTAGCTACCAGCTGTCATTCTTCTTGATGGGTCAAAGAGCACAGTTAAGTCCTTATCTAATAACTGGAGAAGCACGAGTAGAAGAGGTCAAGGCTTTGTCTGGGCTCAAAGCCTAGTTTCTATGCTCTTTCACTTACAACATGGGTATCACAGTAGCAGCTATCTCAGGGACTTGGTGAGGTCACAGGAATGTATGCACAGTATGCATGGAATCTAGGTATTCTATGTAATAACTTCATAGCCATTTTTCTTGTTTACTCCACAGGTAGTTAGGAAATTTGTAAATAGCATTTTCTTTATAGAATAAGACAGTCCTTCCAGTGGACAGAAAATATATATAGAGAGAGGAGGAGAGATGAGTGAGATCCGTGATTTTCACAGTGTGGCCCATACACCAACAGCATCACCTGAGAAGGGGTTGGGAATACAGTTTGGAGCTCTGTCCCTGAGTTTCTGCACCAGAAATCCTGGGGTTGAGAGCAATCTGTGTTTTGTTTTTAAGATTTATTTATTTATTATGTGTACAGAAGAGGGTGCCAGATCTCATTACAGATGGTTGTGAGCCACCATGTGGTTGCTGGGAATTGAACTCAGGACCTGTGGAAGAGCAGTCAGTGCTCTTAACCTCTGAGCCATCTCTCCAGCCCAGCAATCTGTGTTTTAACAAGCCCTATAGAGGATATAGGTTTACTAAAGAATGAGAACCACTGAGCTGGATGATGTGGGCTAATTGGTCCTAATTAGTTCAGTATCCTAAGATGTGATTGCTTAGTACTAATGACTCTTTGCTTGACTAGTAGATATTTTTCTAATTTACTCACATTGTAGAATTATTACATAGTTGGCATTTTATATTGTGAATCAATTCTCTAATGCTGAAAAAATATTGGTTCATAATAAAATATCACCTATATTCTATTAAGCTTTTGGGAATTAATGCTAAAGCCATGTGAATTATTGGGGTGTGGGGATTCTACTGAATCAAGAATTAGTTAAAAGCCTTTCTCTGAAAGACAGTTCTACACTCTGGATTCATAACCTATGGGTTTATGAGCAAGCATATTCTAATTGCACAATGTGTCAGTTATATAACATGAAGATTACCAGTCATCCACCTAACTCTAAATTTAATTCTAAATAGAACAATTACAGAAAGTTGACCATGTCTTATAAGAACAGAAGAAAAGTGAAAATACATGGGAGACTTCGTGGTTTATACAAATAGTGAATCCAAACATGTCTTTAGATTATTTTAGAACTTAATGACCTTCACTTTATTTTCTATTATCGTTTTTTGTTTGTTTGTTTTTTTCGAGACAGGGTTTCTCTGTGTGGCTTTGGAGCCTGTTCTGGAACTTGTTCTGTAGACCAGGCTGGCCTGGAACTCACAGAGACCCACCTGCCTCTGCCTCCCAAGTGCTGGGATTAAAGGTGTGCGCCACCACAGCCTGGCGTGACTTTCACTTTAAAAGCTCTGTGAGCTGCTTAACATTTGAGTTACCTTTTGTCAAGCCACCTCTCTGAGCCAGGTCTCAGAAAAAAAAAATGAGTTTTTCTATTCTAATTTGATGGTGAGAACATGGCAAATGTCACACTTAATAGACTGGTAGCTGCTGTTAAGAGTCTACTGTGTTGAGCCATCAAGAATCAGAATCCTTAGTATCTCAGAATATGACTATATTTGGAGATAGAGGTTTTTAAAAATTTTTAAATAATAATTTATTTGTCCTCCCTGCAGGCCAGAAGAGGGCACCAGATCTCATTGCAGATGGGAGCCACCATGTGGGTGCTGGGAATTGAACTCAGGACCTCTGGAAGAACAACCTGTGCTCTTAACCTCTGAGCCATGGAGATAGAGTTTTTGAAGAGGTAATTAAATTAAAATGGGGCCTTTAGATGTAGGCCCTAGTCTAGTAGACCTAGTGTCTTTATACGAAGAAGAAATTTGGACACATACAGCTGGATGAATATGTGAAGACCAATTATCACAGGGGATAACTAGTCATCTATACACCAAGGAGACTCATTATCAACATAAACCAACCTTGCTGACATTTGTCTCCGATTTCTAGCCTACAAAACACACCTTTTGTTATTTAATCCACTCAATAGTGTTGCTTTGCTATGGCAACACTAGCAGAGTACTATGTGTGATGAGGAACTGCTAATGAGTCAGTTCCTGTTACATATTTCTTACAGAAGACCACCCAGAAAGAGACAAGCTGACTTAGAGGCCTGTTCACCCATTCCTTCTCGTTTCTCTGGCACAGAATTCTCTCCTCTCACCCGAAGGTTCCTCATGTCTTTTCATAACATACTTTACTGGTTATCACTCCCAAAGCTACAGTCTCCAGTCTCCTGGTCTACCACACAACAACTCAGAGTACATGAGTAAAAGAAAACAGACTCAATTAAAGACATAATGAGGTAGAGAAACTGGAAATCCTTTGAGGTGTAAACTACCACTGTGGGAAAAGGTTACTAGAACAATCTTTAGATACAGTTTCTGAAGCCTAGAAAGAGAACTTTAAACTTAACTGCCATGCCACTGAGGGCCTCATACTGAAATGGTTGACATTCAACAACCCCATAAGAGATGAATCATCCCAGAGTGAAATACCACTAAGCAGAGAATAAGATCCAAAAAAGAGGAGGCACGCCCTTCTTACTCCTGGTCAAGGGATGCATGGTTTCTCAGTATGAAGAATTGAAAGTTAATACCAGACTTCTTTTGTACAGTATCGATGTATATCATTATCCTTAAGCTCATTATTTAATTCAGGAATGGTCTCAAGTTGTCTGAAGCCCAAACTTACTTAAGGATGCTCCTGAGAAACCAACATTTACTTTATACAGTCTCAAACTAATCAGAAAAGAATCGGATTGTGTTCATTTGCCTCTAGTAAGCAGTTAAGTGTGTGACATCTCTTTAATAATCAGATGGGCCAAAATGTCAGGAAATGACGCAAGTGTGGGAGAGCACACCAACTGCTTTGCTTCTCCTGGGACGTCACTCACGTTAACACTGAAAACCCCATGTCCTATCAAACTCCTGGTCTCAGGCAACCAGAATGACTTGATGTCCTGTTGAGGTCTGCATCTGAAACATCCTTCCCTGGTCCCATCCAGCACATAAATGCATCCGTATAACTGCACACAGAGAGGCATAAACTCCTACTTGTACCTACAAATATACTCATTCCATTACAACAGAACATTCTCATAATGCATTATTGTGCTATACCTAATAGCTGATGAACCAGGATAAAATTTTCTTGAATGGTTAATTTGAACCTTTTTAAAAATATAATAAACAGGATTAAAAAGTGAGATGTGGACTGAAGTCAATGAAGAGACCATTATCTACTCAGAAAACAGATACATAAGGAAACGGTAGAGACACAGAAGCACCTGTGAGCTTTCATTCCCTCCTTCTCTGTGACCTCCTGTTATGACTCAATTGCATTTTCTCCAAACATATTCCATGATCACAGGGCAATTGAGTGGCACAGCGCCTCCACTGGGTAGCACTTGTAGCTAATATCTTGTCTTTAAGCCTAATATTAATATTTTATTTTCTCCAAGTTTCAGAAGCAGGTGCTAATAAAATACCCTTAAAGCAAACCTCTTGAAAAGCAAGTGATGAAAGCCAAGTGCTTTGGCATGTGCCTAAAAAACCACTAATGTAGGAGGCTGAGGTAAGAGGATCAAGTTCAAGGCCAGCTTGGGCTATTTAGTTAGACCTCATCTCAAAACAACGAAACAGCAAGTGCTCAAGGCACTATTTCTGTGCCACACAGGATGGCCCAGGGATGTGCTGGTCAGATCATTAAATGTTTTCATGTAAGGTTTTCTTTGTTAAGATAGGGCCCCACTATGTGGTCTGGGTTGGCTTAGCTTAAGAAACATTTTCTTGGGTTTTACCCAGGTAAGTGTTTTCTATAATTAAAGTGTCTGATTGTGTAATGTTTGCATTTAGGAAGAGGTGCCCAGACATGTTAGGAAAACTAATGTTAACAGCCTTAAGACAAAATAAGACAGCAGCAAATAAGACAAAATGTAATACACATAATTAAAGAAGATGGTGTAAGGCTGATGAATGCCTCATAGATCCATTAGCATTTCACATACTATCTTTGTCAATGGGGCCCACCTTAGGCTCCCCTCTCAACCTTAATCTTTGAGTCTTATCCTTATATATTTTAAAAAAATTATCTCATATAGAAAAATGTATTTCTTAGACTTTCATATCTTTGTAATGTTTCTGTAATTGTATTCCATGATAAAAGCAGATAGAATAATGCCAAAAATGTGGCACAAAATCAACAAAATAGTTGGATATTTTAGACAAGACACTCAAGAGAAATGAAAACATCTATCTGTGTAAAAACTTACACACCAGTGTTCCTGGCAGAATTTATTCACAGCGGTCAAAAAGTGAGAACAACCCAAATGTCCATCAGCTGCTTCAAGGATAATAAAAGGTGCATGCCCAGACAAAGGAATGCCACTGATAATGTTTTATGTGGCAATAAAACAGAAATAATGTGCTGAGAAGTGTATGAACCTAGAGAACATCATATGTGGAAGAAGTCAAAAATCACATTGCGTGATTCCATTTACAGAAAATATGCCCCAAAGGCAAAACTACTGGGGCAGAAAGTACACTTGTAGCTGAGGTTTAGTACACAATGGCCTGAGCTTTAGAAGACCGTGGGGAGTGACTGTTACCAGGTGTGGGCTTTCTTTTCAGGTGATGGAAATGTTCCAGAATGGATTTTGGCTAGAAACATGAATGATCAGGTTGTGGGGGGATGTAGGGAGATAGTAGTGAAAGAGACTACTAGAAAGAGGGCATTTCCGGGTCAGATAAAAACCTGGTGCAAGGGAATTTCCCAGGAATCTACAAGGATGACCCCAGCTAAGACTCCTAGCAACAGCTGATACATAGCCTGAACTGGCCATCTCATGTGACCAGATTGGTGCCCAGCCCAATTGTCATCAGAGGCTTCATCCAGCAACTGATGGAGACAGATGCAGACCCCACAGCCAAACATTAGGTGGAATTCAGGGAATCCTGCAGAAGAGGGGTGGAAGAATTTTAGGAGCCAGAGGGGTCAAGGACACCACAAGAAAATTCACATAATCAACTAACCTGGGCTCTTAGGGGCTCACAAAGACTGAACCGATAACCAGGGAGCCTGCATGGGACTGACCTAGGCCCTCTATATACATGTTACAGTTATGTAGCTTGGTTCTCTTGTGGGACTCCTAACTGGAATAGGGGCTGTCTCTGACTCTTTCACTCTCTTTTGGGACCCTATTCCTTGTACTGGGTCACCTTGCCAAGCCTTAGTACATGGGAAGATGCTTAGTCTGACTGCAACTTGATATGCCATGTTTTGTTGCTGCTCATGGGAGACCTGACCTTTCCTAAACAGAAAGAGAGGAGAAAGTGGATTGGAGGGTGGGAACAGGGGTGGGGTGAGGTGGGCACTGGGAAGAGAGAGAGGGAAGGGAAAAACTTCATCCTGAATGTAAAACAAACAAACAAACAAGTAAGCAAGTAAACAAACAAACAAATAAATAAATACAAATGGTTAATCTACTTTCTAAATATACTAAAATCCATTAAGTTGTATACATAAGGTATTTTGTAGTGGGCTGGATAATGGCCTGGAATAATCATCAGGACCCTGAATCTGTAAATGGTACCATATACAGAAAAGCAGTACCCTTGTATATGTGGTCAGACTGAAGTTTGGGAGTGGGAAAATGACCCAGATTATCCAGGTAAGTCCTAATGCAATCACACATGTCTGTACAAGAGGGGGTTTTCTCTGCAAGGTAGGAAGATACAACATGGTTGCAGAGGCAAAGTCAGTGATGCTATAAATAATAACACCCAGTAGGGACCGGAAGCTGGAGGTGCCCCTCCAGAGGGGCTGCAGCCCTGCCCACACCTGTTTGTGATCAGTGCTGCTAATTACGGTCTCCAGGTCTGTTAGGGAATAAATTTTTGTTGTTTTCAGAAACAAACTTTGTAGCAATTTGTTGTAGCAACAATAAGAAAGAAATAACGTGTGAATTAAATCCTAATAAAGCTCTTATAAATGAAGTTTTTAATAGCACCATAATTGTTGTACATTTTTGTTCATTTGTCTTTATATTTCTAATATTTTCCTCTTTATATATTCTCTTGCAAAGTGCTGCCATAAGAGTTAGGAGAGTCCTGTCATCTTTATAAATTTTAGATTTTATAAATGTAATGTTTTATCATTTAGAAGTATAAAAAATAAATTTAATCTGATTGAATTACTTTTAATTCTGAAACCTGTTCAATTTTGTTACTTATTTCATTTATCTGCTATTCCTTTATTAATTCTCTAGTATGTTTTGTCATCCTATATTAGATGATTTGTTTATAAAACAGATACAGCACCATCCTCCATCCATTCATCCTATATTAGATGATTTGTTTATAAAACAGATACAGCACCATCCTCCATCCATTATGAAAAGCCACAATCCCTGAGATGGATGGTTGACTGACTTTAAAACATTTTGGGAACTGGAAAGGAAGTTCATTAAAAGCACCCAACAAGTGCCAGATGCATCTTATTTTAGAGATGCAAAAAGATGATTCATCTTAAAACGGAGAAAACTGGTTGTTTGAGCTCTGTTTTGGAGATTTCGGATTTTTTTGAAGCCAGAGCCTTGCTTTGTAGTCCAGACTGGCCTCTAATTCGCAATTCTGCCTCAGCCTCTCGAATACCAAGACTGCAGGCATGTAGCACCATGCCCAGCTGAGAGGCTGCATTTAAGAGGACATTGTTAAAGATGATTCTCTCTCTTGAAAATAACCAGGAGTCATTTTTACAAAATCATTATGATAATAGTGTTTTCCAGAAAATTTGAGGGGTTGAAGGAAAAGCTCAATGATTAGGTGTACTTGTTGCTCTTGCAGAGGATTGGGGTCAGTTTTTAGCATCCACATGACAGCTCACAACCTTCTGTAACTCTAGTTTCAGAAGATCTGTCACCCTCCTCTGGCCTCAAGGGCATCACACACATACAAACAGGCAAGCATTCATACACAAAAAATAATAAATATTTTAAAAATTCCAATGATGCTACTTTGGCAATGCTAAAATAGGGGCCTAGAATAAATGCACTCCCAATTAAACAAAGATTAATGTGTTACTCCAAGATTCAGCTTTTCATTTCTGTTTAGAAGATTAAAGTTCATCTCCAAAGAACTAGAAGGACGAGGAGACTGTCAGCGCCAGACTGTGAGGTAACAGACACACTCTCTTACGGCCTCCACACTGCTTGCTCATTTGGTTCTCTGGTAATTCTAGAATGACTGGAAATTTTTATCCCCAAATTGCCTCATTCTATTTGCAGCTGGGTTTTTTAAAGTATTTGTTGTTGTTGTTTTGTTCTGTCCTGCTGGTTTTGATTTATCTGATAGCAAAGAGAGTGATGCATTTAAATGTTCACATTCTTTGGGAGGTTTGTGTCATAGAACATTCCTCTTTCTGGAAAGCATAAATTTAAGTAGGTACTAAACATTTAAATCAAATTTTGCAAAATGTTTTCTTTTCCTTTGGAGACAAACAATGATGTGGAAGTTTTTTCTCATTTGGAAAATAGCTACCTGTAATAGATAAGTTTGTTCAATAAGGAGTTGTGTATTTGGCTAGCCATTCTAGAAGGGAAACCAAGTTAGGTTCTTACCTTATGTTATTTGTTAAAAATAATTTTCCAGTTCACCTTAAAAATAAAAACACCCAGGAGAGGCAGTGACGACTGAGCTATCTTGAGAGAGCCATGTAAGCAAAGGGGCAACAAAGGGGCACCTTTAAATGATCTGCTGATTTGTTTGCACAAGAATTAGAAAAATGTTTCTAAATTAGAGAATATCTTTACATTTTTTTAATTAGGAAATTTGAGCTGGTACACACATTTAATTCCAGCACTCGGGAGGCAGAGGCAGGCAGATCTCTGAGTTGGTGGCCAGTCTGTTCTACAGAGTGAGTTCCAGGACAGCCGGGGCTACACAGAGAAATCCTGTCTCAAAAACAAACAAAAATAATATTAAAATATAAAAATAAAAATTGAGGAAATTTGAAAAGCACTCATAATTGATGATCATATATGATAATGCCATCAATACATAATGAGATTTATAATTCTAACTTAAACTAAACATCAACAGGTAAGACAAATATGGAGAATGGGCTATATCCTGCTCCAAGTTACTCTGTATGGTTCAGAACACTTTTTCAGGCTGGGGCTTGTCCTGAGCAATCCCATTTTATAAAACAGCAGTTTCCTCCATCTTTGGTGCAAATACTGAGGTGGAGCGACTCACATCTTGTCTGTGCAAGTGAGCAACCATAGCACAAACATGAGGCACAGACTGCTAAGCAACCTCTTTATACAATAGGGTGCAACCACCTATGACCTTCAAATTAAACCAGGAACACCTGGATACATGAAAATATCAAAACTACATCAGAAACGTAGACCCATGAACTAATTTAACACTCCAGGCCAAAGAATGACACAATCACCTCACTTGGTATTATAAATGTTATTTTTTTTTTTCCCATCCAGGAAAATGGCCACAGCAATGTACCTCTAACGTGGGCTTCTGTTCCAATGAAGTTTCTCCCGCCTAGGACAAGCTAACACTAAAATTGCCCTTCTCTCCCCCACTCCAGCAGCATTTGACAACTCTGCACCATGAGCAGCTCTGCACCTGCAGTTCAGAAAGCTTATCTGACCCCGGCACTGCCCCCGGCCCCCCACCCCTGCCCCCTGTCCCCACCTCTGTCCCCATCCCCACCACCAGAGATGTTTCCGTGAGTCTGAATCAGCTTTCCAGAAATCTTTGCCTTCAGTTGTGGCCTCTTTGAACCCTGTGGACTCTTTACCCTTTGAAGTCATCCTGTAGCTCTCTCCTCTCTCCCCTCTCCTTTCTCTCTCTCCATTGTGAAGTGTATTCCACTTCAACACTCTTAAATCCTCCTAATACTGTTTAATTACTATTAGTAATAATAATGAAGATTGGAATAAAAGAACCTGCTATTGTCCATGACCGAGTCTACCAACTGAAACCAGCAGCACTTGGTGAATTAAATAGGTAATGAAATCAAAGCGTCTTGTGAATTCATGAAATCACACATTAAATGTGGAAAGACAAAAACATGCCTGTGTTGCTGACATAGCTTGCTCACACTAGAAAAGAAATGGATAGATCACATAATAAAGTGTTTTAACATAAAGAATATTTAACTGCTATTTTTTAAAAAATTTATTTGTTTTTAGGGCATTGGTGTTTTGCCTGTATGTATGAGGGTGTTAGATACACTAGAATTGGAGTTACAGACAGCTGTGAGCTGACATATGGGGGCTGGGAATTGAACCTGGGTACTTTGGAAGGGCAGCCAGTGCTCTTAATTGCTGAGCTATCTCTCTAGTCCCTTAACCTCTATTTTTTAAATATGTGAGGAGCAGGGGACATAGCTCAGAGGTTCAGTGATTGCCTAGCATATACAGAGCCCTAGGTACAGTCCCAAGCACTGAAATAAAAAATTGTAGCTTTTTCAGTCTTAGTAATGTTTCCTGTAGGTGGGAATAAAGAAGAGCTCTTGAACATGGCTGGAGGGAGAATAAATCAATGCAATCATAGCACATTTGGCAGTAGGTAGCCAAAGCTCTCAGCTGTTCATTCTTTGACCTAGCCATTTCCACTCTTGGGAATCCATTCTAAAAAAAAATTATTGGAGTTCTGTCAGGCAACCAGGACAATTAGACTAGACTAGGCATTTCTGAGAACTGAAATTCTTTCCTCACAGTTCTAGAGACTGAACTGTCTGCATTGAAGGTTCAGAAGACTCAGTCTGATAAAGTCTCTTCCCCTGGGTTGCAGATGGCGCCTTCTTGTTATGTCCTTACATGGGCTTTCCATGGAGTGCATACCCATATCAAAACATTTGTGCTGCCCCCACCCCTGAGAGAGAGAGAGAGAGAGAGAGAGAGAGAGAGAGAGAGAGAGAGAGGGAGAGGGAGAGAGAGAGAGGAGAGACAGACATTTTTATAAAGTCACTAGCTCTACTCCACTTCTAGTTCACAATTTTAAACTGTAAATAAAGATTTACATGCAGATACTGGTCTTGTTTTTATTAGGAGTAATGAGAAAGTAACTGTCCAACAAGAAAGAAATGATTGAGTAATGATAAAAACACATAGCAAAACATTACAATGCCATTAAAATGTTTTAGGGACCAAGATGGAGTAGAATCACTTTTCCCTATTTCTCTGACTCAAATATGGCTAAAAACCCTTGATATCTGACTGAAAACAAGCTTAATGACTATGAAAGTGGAGAAGAAGGGGGCAGGCTGCTTAGGAACCTGCACAGTGGTGAGTGCTTTGGACTTTTCACCTAATAAATAGCATTCAAAAATGCCAATAAGAACAGATGAAAGCAATAATAAAACCAAGAAAGGGTTGCTTCAGCCAAAGGAGTAAAAATGTGAGTCATTATCATGGTCTGAGGAAAAAATCACAATGTTAACAGTGGATATAAATTGGTAAAAGAATTACAGGCTTAAAAACAAAACAAAACAAAACAACAACAAAAAGGATTACAGGCTTAGCATTCTTCTTCTTTAAACTTTTTTTGTTTATGATTTTCTATAATGAGCCCATCTCACTTTCTTATTGAGATATAATTCACATATGATTAAAGTTCACATTACTTTTATAATTAAAAGTAATATATGACATTTTCTTTTTTTGTTTGTGTTTGCTTATTTGTTTTTCAAGACAGGGTTTCTCTGTGTAACAGCTCTGGCTATCCTAGAACTCACTTTGTAGACCAGACTGGCCTTGAACTCACAGAGATTCACCTGCCTTTGCCTCCAAAGTGCTGAGACTAAAGGAGTGAGCCACCACACAAATCTCAAGAACATTTTCTAAATTGCTTATTTGTAGAGAAACTACTAAGACAACTAGGTCAGTAGTATTGAAAACCAATTTTTGCAAAGAAATATGTCTGTAATTACATTAAAGAGAGAAAGCCTTGCCTTTTCTGAACTTATTTTTTCTCTCAGGCATGCAAGTGTGTGGAGGGCAGAGACTCATTCTCACAAGCAGGATCTCTCCTGCTATCTTTGGGCTCCTGGGATCAACCTCAGGTCATCAGGCTTGCCTCTACCTGACGTGCTGAGTCATCTTACTTGGCTACTCCAAACTATTATAACTCTGCCATTTGCTCTGTGTGTTTTTGAGTAGTGTGTCTCATTTGTATCTGGTCTAGACAAGATCCATTCAGAAAGGATTTAAGAAATCCTTCACACAGAAATCCTTCACACAGAAATCTTCACACAGAAGCTCTATCTTGTGCACGGCTGTCACCTTCAGTGGAGTAAGAACATCAGAGAAGAAACGTGAAAGCTGAATTAGCTCTTGGACTCATTACAGAAAAACTGGAGGAAGAGAGGAAATAACAGACTTGAAAGCAGGCTGTAGCAGGCAGAACTCTGGTCTAGCCAAATGGCTTCTTTCACTTATCCCATTACCCATTACAGTAGAATCATACTTTCTCAGGTTTAAAACTACCATGTAGACCTTCGGTCTCAGATCTCACTAGATTTGTACAATCAGATTTCATTGAATATAAAATACTGGTTTTCCTTGATCTTATCAGAAGGTGTCAGTAGGAGTTCTTCAGATTTTTATATCATGAATGTCATGAATTGAAAGAAAATAAAGGAGCTATTTGAAAATTATAACCCAACTTCGGAGGGGCTAAATATTTTGAAGTATGTATCTTAGAAATGATAAGTTTTTATTCTTTCATTTGATTTATTCCTCAGGTGATGTACATCTATCAAAAGACAATTGAAACTGGCAGAATAATTTGATACAAATATTAAATAACACAGCTCCTTACTTGTATAAATTGCTGTTGATTCAATCCAGGTTCCAGAGATTTGATCATAATCAGATCTTTGCAATGTGATTCTAATTTTAAAATAAAAAGTTATTTGCTAATTAGTTTAGATGTAATAAATTCATATTTTATATTTGTAATATAGTACTAAAATTATTCTCAATTAGTATCTATCCATAGTTACAGTAAATAATTTGTAATTGGATAACATCCCAATTGCTACCAAGGGTTTTTCCCTGGCTTTATTTAACCAAGAAACTTGAAGTTAAAAAGAATGAATCTAAATTTTTAATAACTAGGTTGGAATAAAGCAGAAACAGATATTCATAATAACATAAAAGACTAAAAAAAAAAGTGTAGTCTATGAGAGCATTTATACCAGCAGACCTAAACCAAAGGCTCTCTGTGAACATTCTCTTTAATGAGTTTCTTTTCTTTCTTTCTTTAAGAGCTAGTCTCCTTTTTTATTTTATATTTTGAGACAGGGTCTCTCTACATGTCCTTGGCTATCCTGGAACTTGCTCTGTAGATGAGGCTGGCCTGGAACTCACAGAGATTCACTGCCTGTGCCCCCTGAGTGCTGAGATTAAAGACATGTACCACTATACCCAGCTTAAAATTTCTTTGCCTTTAGTGTTTCTTAATTTAACAAATACCATGTGAATGTGGTCTTTATTGTAAGAGATGTAAATAACATAAAGACTATTCACCATCTTAGAAAATAGTTAGGGTAGGCAGGCGATGGTGGCGCATGCCTTTAATCCCAGCACTTGGGAGGCAGAGGCAGGCCTGGTCTACAGAGCGACATCCAGGAAAGGCACAAAGCTACACCGAGAAACCCTGTCTTGAAAAACCAAAATAATAGTAGTAGTAGTAGTAGTAGTAGTAGTAGTAGTAGTAGTAGTAGTTAGGGAGGTAACCTTGTAAATTGTACGTGAACATGAACTTCTTCCTTTTCTGTATTTTCCTCAGCATCTTCAGTCTCCCTGGCCTCAGAGCCAGTCACCACAGGTGCTTGTCATCCTCTGTGCAGTCACCTTCCTGTGCACTTCCAAGTGTGTGTGCATGCAGACACACAGATCATTTGTTTTTCTCTAATAATTACCAACATTCTGACCACTCACTGTGGGCTTTTCATGTATGATTAGGGGCTCAGGGGAACAGTTTGGAATTGGGAGTCATCAGCTAGAGTTGTGTGTTAGAAAATCCAGGGCGGGGGTTTGGTGAGATGGCTCAGAGGTTAAGAGCACTGACTGCTCTTCCAGAGGTCCTGAGTTCAATTCCCAGCAACCACATGGTGGTTCACAGCCATCTGTAATGAGATCTGACGCCCTCTACTGGTGTGAAAGAATACATGCAGGCAGAACCCTGTATAGATAATAAAGAAATAAATCTTTGAAAGAAAGGATGGAAGGAAGGAAGAAAAAGAAAATCCAGGGTGTATGAACAGTGTATCAGGTGATGAGAAAGCCAGAAAAGTAAACTCTGGAAAACAACACTTAATGTGCAGAAGATCTGAGAAAAAGAAAGGCTAATAAGAGGTGATTGAAGAGAACCCCTGGGTAAGGGTGACCAGTAACGGGGACATTACACCTCCACTTTAGTAACAGGGACGTTACACCTCCACTTTAGTAACAGGGACGTTACACCTCCACTTTAGTAATGGGGAACGTTACACCTCCACTTTAGGGGCTAGAGGCTTAGCTCAGTGGTAGAGCGCAAGCACAAGGCCCTGGGTTCAGTCCTTAGCTCCAACAAAACAAATAAAACAAGCTTCTTCATATGATAACTACAAGTCCATATCGACCTCCCCAAGAGACAGACACAGTTCTATGAAGGAAGGACTAAGACACCAGGTCTCTCGGCTTCTAACAGTATCTCTGCCTTTGTGGACTGGGACAAGGTCTTGGAGAAGACTCTCTCACTCTTGAGCTTTGTAGCTGGCAGAACTAGACACCAGTTAAAACGGCTGTGTGAGACCTTCCACCTCTAGAAAAGGTGCACACTAGACAGGTCTCTACCACCAATGGCTGACACTAAATAACTTAAGAGAAAAAGTCATGTCTTAATTTTCTTCGTATTCTTTACCCCTCACAGTGCCTGGAACCAAGTGAGGGCTCCACAAGTACTGCCTGAACTAATGACCCAGGATAAGTACTGCAGTGAGGGAAAGATGGGGGAACACTCGTCTGGTCGGGGAGGGATCATCTGGAATTCCTCTAATTTTCAGCAGGGTCCTAACAGAATTCTCTTATCTTGCTGCTTACTCTCACCCAAAATAAACAAAAAAGCAAAGAATTTCTGAAACCGAAATGGAGGCTGAGCTGAGGGGAGAACCCCAGTTTTTAAATGGGCTGAGAGCAAAGAGAGGACAGGTTGTCAGGAAGGAAGGCCCAAATCATGTTTTCAAAAGAGCAAACAGGATGCTTTTTACTTTAAAAAGCAAGGAAGGTGAACATGGTGGCGCACGCCTTTAATCCCAGCACTCGGGAGGCAGAGGCAGGAGGATCTCTGTGAGTTTGAGGCCAGCCTGATCTACAGAGTGAGGACAGCCAGGGCTAGCTATGTAGAAAGACAGTCTCAAAAAACTAGAGGAAAAAAAAGCAAAGAAAAAATTAAAATATTCTCACAATGTATAGTTACCACCAAACACGGCGATAAAAAACAAACAAATAAAAGCCAGTGTGTTATACTGGGAGGCAGAGACAGGAGGATCTCTGTGAGTGCCAGGCCAGACTATGTCTTCTACGTGAGAGTTCCAGGCCAGCAGCAGGCCCTGTCTCAAAAAACAAAAAAACAAAACAAAACAAAACAATCAGTGGGTTACAAATTACATAAGTTCCAGGATCCAGACTCATATTCTTAGTTACATGTAAGAGTTCTCTTGGCCTAGTCTTACATAAGGAAAAACGTCTCAAAATAAATGCATCAAAGCCAATGGTCCCTGTAGGGATGGGCTGTCTTCTGCTCCTGGTGTGCATAGTGAAAATTTGTAGGAGAGCTTTGGTTGTTTTAGGGGAGCGGGTGTAAAGACAGCATTCCCACAGTTTCTATGCAATAAAGGCTCCCCTCTCTTGTCAGACATTGCAAAAGGTGAAAAATCTGCGTATAGTAACTTTGAAGTTAGAACTTATCTTATGTGTAAATCCAGAGCACAGCTTTGCTGATGTTTTGTTGCTGTTACAGGGTTTTGAGCCCTGGCCTTTGTAGATGCCCAGCACATGTTCTACTACTGAGCTGCCTATGTACCTGGTCCCTCATTTTCCTTTTGAATTTTTCTGAAAATATAACTACTGTGAAAGTTTTGATTGAAGGTTGAATGTAAAATGTGGTCTGGAACTCATCAGTATTTGTTCACCATTCAGAAATTGTGTCACATATAGAAAATGACATTACAACTTAATCTGAACTAACACATCTGTGTTAGTTTGCATTTGTAACACCCCAGCCATGAGAATACCACACATACATACACACACACATGAATAGCCATGTATATGTATATACATATATGAATATGTAAACTCTTTTTGCCCTTATTTCAAATGCCAATACAAGGAAAACAGTTACTTAGGTATTTTTTTGGTTTTTTGAGATAGGGTTTCTCTGTGTAGTTTTGGATCTGTCCTGGATCTTGCTCTATAGACCAGGCCGGCCTTGAACTCACAGAGATCCACCTGGCTCTGCTCCTGAGTGCTGGGGTTAAAGGCGTGTGCTACCACCGCCCAGCTCTACCTCCTTCTTAAATATAAAAATACTATAGTAATAGGCATATTTACCAAGATGCAAATCTGGCTTTCTGAAAAAAATCATAAAGGACATTCTGAACCTGCAGAGAGAGGAGGGGAAAGAACATATTACTCCTCAGTTACCACATACTTAGTTTTTTAGACTAAAAGTCATGTATATGATCTTTCTAAGTACTTAGACAGCGAGTGTGATGTAGCTAAGACACATTTGCAACTATCTTGGCAATCTTGAGAATTCTCTTTACTTCCTTATCCCCTAATTACTAAACACAAAATTTCAGAGCACATTTTGGCCCCTGTATAAGAAATAGGTTTTCATTTCTATGGAGAATTTTTAGATTCAAGCTAAACAGAGCAGACAGTACAGGTAGCCCTGCCACATGCATGCACATCCTCCCTGACTACCGATATTCTGTGCTGGAGTTCTAGATCACGACAAACGACAAGCCTGCAATGATTCATCATTTCTTCCAAAGTCCACAGTTTACATCTGAGATAACTGTTTGTGTTCCATGTTCTAAGGGTTTCGACAAATGTATAAAGGTGGCATTTATCACTACAGTATCATATAGGATTGTTTCACTGTCTTAAAAGTGTTTGTATTTGAATAGCTAAGAAATAGAGCCAGCTTTGCTGCCCAACAACATATGAATGGATAAAGGAAGTGTAGAGCATTTACACAATGGAATTCTATTCAGCAGTACAAAATCATAAAATCAAAACATTTGCAGGAAATGGTTAGAACTCAAGATCAATGTGCTGAACAAAATAAGCCAGACTTAGAAAGACAAATACTGAGCCGGGCAGTGGTGGCGCATGCCTTTAACCCCAGCACTCGGGAGGCAGAGGCAGACGTATCTCTGTGAGTTCGAGGCCCACCTGGGCTACAGAGCGAGATCCAGGAAAGGTGCAAAGCTACACAGAGAAACTCTGTCTTGGAAAAAAGAAGAAGGAGAAGGAGGAGGAGGAGGAGGAGGAGGAGGAGGAGGAGGAGGAGGAGGAGAAGAAGAAGAAGAAGAAGAAGAAGAAGAAGAAGAAGAAGAAGAAGAAGAAGAAAGACAAATACTGAGTGTTTTCTCTCATGTGAGGAACCTTGATTTAAAGCCTTGATTGTATGTGTATAGTCCTAAGAGTGGAGTAGGACCACAAGAGAAGAGTAAGTGATCTAAAGGACAGACAGTGTAGAGTATGTAATGGACACATGTGACTCGAAAACAGAGAGGAAGATTGTATGAGAGGAGGAAGGGGATCATGGGGACCTTTGGGAGAGGAGAATGAATAAGAACAAAGCATAATACATATCATAGAATGTTATACTATAATAAATATTGTATATAACACTTATTTTATATAAAATATTGTATATTATATGAAAATGCCACAAAGAAACCTTTTGCTTAAATGCTAACTTAAAAATAAAAATCCTGTGTTCCACCTACTCATTTTCCCTTCCCTGATGGCAACAGTATCTGTCTACTTTTTCCATAATTTCTGCTTTTCCAGAATGTCATGTAATTGGAATCACACAGTAGTTGGTCTTTTTAGTTTGGCTTCTCCAACCTTGTAACAAACACTTGGGTTTCCTCCTTGTCTTTCATGGCTTGATATCTCCTTCCCACTTATCACTAGCATTCCACTGCATGACACACCATGTAGATTTATCTCCATTTACTTCAGGGTATCTGAGTCATTTACTTGTGTGGGCAATTACAAGCCAGTATATACATCCATGTGCAGGAGTTGGTATGGATAGGAAACTTTAAGTAATTTGGGTAAATATAAAAGATGGCTATTATTGAATTGTACATTATAAAAGTATGTTTAGTTTAATTGTGTATTTAAAATGTGCACAAAGATTACCAACTTAAGTTTTTTGTTTGTTTAGAACAGTGGTCTGAACCTGTGGGTTGTGACCCCTTGGGGGGTTGCATATCAGATATCCTGTCTAACAGATATTTACATTATGATTTATAACAGTAGCAAAATTATGAAGTAGCAACAAAATAATTTTATGCTTAGGGGTCACCGCAACATAAGGAACTGTACTTAAGTGTCGCAGCATTAGGAAGGTTGAGAACCACTGGTGTAGAAAGAGAATTGTTTTGTTTTTTTAATTCATTTCATGCATATGAGTGTTTTGCCTGCATGTATGTCTGTGCACCACGTTTGCCTGATGCCATCAGAGGCTAGAAGAGGGATTGAGATCCTCTGGAATTGGAGTCACAGACAATTGTGAGGCACCATGCAGGTTCAGGGAATTGAATCAGGGCTCTCTGGAAGAGCAGCTGATTAATGTTCTTAATGCTGAGCCATCTCTCTACCCCTAGAGACAGAGTTTTACAACGTACCCCAGGCTGGTCTCAAACCTATAACAATCCTCCTGCCTCAGCCCCCCCCCCAAGTTCTGAGATAATAGGCATGTGTAAATTTAGTCATTTTAAAGAGTACATATGCATGTGCAGTACATTTACACTGTTGTGATATATATACTTAGAATTTTTCTTTTCACAAATTTAAAATTCTATAGCCATTGAAAACCAACTCCTCTTCCTCTTATCCATTTCCCTTGCAACTGCCATCTTGCTTCTTGTTTCTCTGAATGTAACTTCACATTGGTGAGCTAACTCAACATATCTTCCAAGAGTTTATTTAGTTTCAGAAGCAAAAGTCTTTCAAAGTGGTTGTACTGTTTTGCATTCCCACTAGCAGTGAAGGACCGTTCTTTTTGTTTGTTTGTTTTTTGAGACAGGATTTCTCTAGAGTTTGACCCACAAGGTGGAAGGAGAGAACTGGTTCCTGCAAATTGTTCTCTGACTTTCATGGTAGCATGCACTCCCCCCCCCCCCCCCCCCCCCCCCCGAGTTTGTTTGGTTTTGGTTTTGGTTTTTGAGACAGGGTTTCTCTGTGTAGCCTTGGCTGTCCTGGGACTCGCTCTGTAGACTAGGCTGGTCTTGAACTCTCAGAGATTCAGTGGCCTCTGCCTCTTAAATGCTGGGATTAAAGGCGTGCGCCGCCGCCGCCGCCGCTGCCGCCGCCGCCGCCACCACCACCCCTACAATTCTTTAATGGTGTGTGATGTTGGCATTGTCTCACATGTTTATTTGCCATTTGCATATATTATGTATCTTTGGTGAAATGTCTGTCATGTCTTTTGTTCAGAGTGTGTGTGTGTGTGTGTGTGTGTGTGTGTGTGTGTGTGTGTGTGTGTGTTATTCAGATAGGGTCTCACTATGTAGATCAGGCTAGCTTTGAACTTAAAAGTTTTTTTTCTTATTTCAGTCTCCTGAGTGCTGGGACTGTAAACATGTGTTTCTAGGTCTGGCTTCTGCCTGTTTTTTTTTTTTTTTTTTAAAGGGCTATTTAAATTTTTTATTGTTGAATTTTAATTAATAATTATTTTATATTTTGGACAGTAGTCTTTAATAAGTTTTGTTTTTGTTACTATTTTCTCCTCAGCTCTTCTTCCTTGCTCCATTTAAAGTCATTCATCTTAAAGTGAAATATGATTGGCATTGTATCTTAGGATTAAATATTTTCAAATCTCTACACAATTAAGAGAAAATACTTTATCCTTAGAGAGTGGCTGTTTTTTGCAGCTAAGAGATGTGGTTTCATAGATATTACAAATAGACACACACACACACACACACACACACACACACACACACACTCTATCTCTGTTGATAATGATTGTGTCAGGATCAAGATTTTAAAAGATCTTACTAGATTTTTATTTTATTTTTCACAACCATTAATAAACTGAAGAAATCAATGAGCTCCCAGTAGATAGGTCAAGAATTGACTTAGTTCAGTTAAAGTAAGGATTTCAAGAGAAGCCGCTGACATTGCACTTAACATGCTAGCAATTTCCCTCCTACCACTCCTCCCTCTCCCCTTCACATACGATCCTCCTCTTACCACGACTATAGGAATCATCCCGCTGGGGTTGAGAATCCATTCACTGAACTGTTCCTCCAGAGCCTGCTTTCTCATGGTGGCCACCTTGACTTTGACTGTGCTGATATATTCTCTTTGTTCTCTCTTTTGCTTAACTTTCTCCTTCATGATGGATACTCTGGAGTATGAGAACATGGAATATATGTTAAGAATCCTCAGTTTGGCTCAGATAGTTCAGTGGCAGAACCCAAGAGTCCAGAGCCTCATCTAAAGCCCCGAGTTGCTTGTCTTCCCCCAGCACCACCTGCATTAAGCATTCCTCTTAGGCCAATTTCTACTACTATTTAACTTTGTATAGAGGCTGGCTTATTTTACCTAAGTAAGTAATAGGTTTAAGAAGTATTGGTAGGAGTGTTAATTAACATAATAATTATGGAAAACTGTGGAGACAGCTGAATAACATAAAAGTATAACTACCAAAAGACACAGTAATCTTACTTTTGAGTATTTTTCCAAAAGACTTGAAATCAGCTTGTTAAAAAGAGGTTTGCATTCATATATTAATTACCACACAATTCACAGTAGCAAAATACAGAATCAATTCTGAATGTATAAAGAAAATTTGGCACATAAGCACAACAGTTTGTTATGCAAGATTACCAAAACAGAATCTGTTCTTTGTGAACTGTGGATAGAACTGGAGAATTAGGATAAGTAAAAGAAACCAGGTACAGAAAGTCAAATGCTACATATTATTGATACATAGTAAAATATTTAACAAAATCAAACAGAGAAGCAGAGAGTACAGTAGTGCAGAGAGTACAGTAGTGGTCATGGAGGAGATTAAGGCCAAAGGGAACAAAATACGTCAATTAGAAAGAAGAATAAGGTTTTTGAAAGTATCTATTGTATAATAGTATAGTTTATAATAAAATGTTGCATATTTAAAAATTGCTAAAAGTATAACTTTCAAATGTTCTCTCCATAAAATGATGACTATTTAAAGTGAAATATGTTAGTTAGCTTGACTTAATTATACTACATAGTTAAAAATCACATCACACTGCACCCTATAAATATATAAACTATAATTAGTCAATTTACAGGTTTTTGTTTTTGTTTTTTTTACAAAAAGAAGTAGTAAGAATATCCCTAGAGCCACATGCCTTTAATCCCAGCAGAGGCAGGCAGATCTCTGTAAGTTCAAGGCCAGCCTGGTCTACAGAGAGAGTTCTAGGACAACCAAGGCTACACAGAGAAACTGTTTCAAAAAACAGAGAGAGAGAGAGAGAGAGAGAGAGAGAGAGAGAGAATACCCCTAGAGGCTTTCCTACACCCTCTAAAGGCAGAAACAGTCTAAAGTCTAAAAGTTGTTAGCTTTTTACTTCCCTGGACATAAAAGTCATCTGGGGGGACTCTGATCCCAAAACTAGGATGGAAGAATGGAAGGTCCTCTTATAAGAAGCATGTCAGGTCATTCTGATACTCTGGCTAAACTTGAGAAATCTGCCTGTTGCTGCTATCTAGTCAGAGTCAAATGCTTCCGCAGCCCTGCTGAAGTCCCGAGTACAAGAGTAACTATTGTCCTCTGCCAGAGATGCATCGCCAGGCTGAGAATGAGCAAAGAATGGAGGCTTCAATTGTTCCTATGTTAATCATCCCTATTAGAACTTAAAAAACCAACCAAACAAACCCCAAACTGTTTTGATTGAAATCAAATCACATGGTTCAGAATACTAAAAACAGTGATGAGTGCCAAGTGAATTTTTTTTAGGTCCAACAACATTTGGAATAGGTTTTCATTTTTCAAAGAGGAAAGACCAAGACAATTTGACAGCTTTGAGATGCCAAGACATTTTCACTGAGAATGTGGACTTTAGATAACTCTAATTGTCCAAAAGAAGGTACTGAATAGAGGATGATAGTTTATGCCCATGTAAGACCTTTGTAATTTAATTCTCTAGGAATATAAGCCTTCAAAAATAAACTTTAGGTTTGAAAACAAAAGCATGGAGGCAGGTTAGCAGCACAGAAGAGCCTTGTGTGAACTTCTGAAAGATTAATTAGTATTTTAAAGGAAGGGCTAGATTCCTCTAATGTTGCTAAGCATCTGAAACTCCCGGGGCCCTTCAGCTGTTTTCTCACCCTGCTCTTCCCATACTGCTTTCCTCTCTTTTCTCCCAATACAGCATGCCTGCAGTTTCTACCATCATTCCAATACGGCTTTCTATTTTATACCCACGTCTTGTATCTAGCATTCTCTCACCTATTACACAAGCATTTATTGGACATTTATTATGTATTCTGCTGTTATACAGCTCAGCATCTAATGGCAAGACAGATGAGTGATTGGGATAGTGTCATAAGTACTGAGTGTCTCCAAACTCTCAGAAGTCACAAAAATAGATTCACAAAGTTATTTTTCTGTCACATTTTCATCTGCTCAAAATGTTTTTCCCACTCGCTTTGCCTGACTAGATCTTCCACATGCTTTGGGTCTCAGTTGAGACATCATTTTCTCCCACATCATGATGCCCATATTTAGAAAGAAAATTTAGTTTTGTGCTTCAGAGACACTGTGTATGAGCTTCCAAATATAATCCAAATGGATTTTAAATTGATCATGCCACTCTTTGAGGGAATGGATAACATTTCCATTGTCTACCTTATTTTATGAGAATGTTACACCATCCAACACTTTGTAACTTTGGGCAGTATAGGGTAGATATAACCTACAAGTGGATTCTAAATATAGCTCCCAGGATGGGAAGATAGCTTAGTCAGCAAAGAGCTTACCTTACAAGCATGATGATCCAAGTAAGATCCTCAGAACCCAAGATAAATGGAGGAGAAGAAGGAAGAGGAAGAGGAGGAGGAAGTGGAGGATGGGGAGGAGGAGCAGGAGGAAGGGAAAGAAGAAGAGGAGGAAGAAGAAAAGGGAAGGTTAGGTGGGCATTGTAGGTATGCACATGTAATCCCGGCACTGGGGAGGTGGCAGAAACAGGCAGATTCCTGGAGTTTGTTGGCCCACCAGCCTAGACCACCTGGTAAATTCTGAGCCAGTGAGAGACTCTCTGAAAAAACAAAGGTGGGCAGGGCCTGAGGAATGACACCCGAGGCTGACCTCTGGCCCTGTGCACCTGCATACGTGTGCACACACACTGGCACACATAAAAGCTAACTAATGAAACTAGGTATGGTGGTACATATTCTGTAATCCCAGAAGATGGGAGACTGAGGCAGGAGGATTGCTGTGAGTTTTCAGCCAGCTTGGGCTTCATAGCAAGACCCTGTCTCAAACAAACAAAACAACTAAATAATCAAACATTCCCCCCATATGAGCAAGTGTTCTGAGATTTAAAAAACAAAACAAAAAACCCACCACAGTACAAAATCTGATGAAAGAATAGAAATAAAGACCAGGGATGCCTGGAGGATGGAGTGCTTGGCCATGTGAACAAGCATTTCATTTGACCCTTACTTAGCACCAGCACTGTACAAACTGGGTGTGGTGGTGCAACATAATCCCGGCACTCAGAGGATGGAGGCAGGGACACCCCAAGTTCAGCATCATTCGCAGCTGCAGAAGGAGTTTGAAGCCTGTCTGAGCTACATCTTATAAGATGCTGTCTCAAACAAAAAGAAGAAAGGAGGGAGGGAGGGAGGAGGAAAGATTTTAAAAAGTCTGTGTGTATGCATGGTCTATGTGTGTGTTTGGTGGAATCTTAATATTTGAAAACTGGGCAGTACCAAATGAGCTAGCAAAGGAAACTAGGGACTAAAGAGGGAAATAGAAAAACTGGAAAAGCAGGATATCATGGAGAAGGGAAAGGTATTTCAAGAAGGAAGTGCTATTTTCATGAACACGGCTGGAGAGCAGATTGAAGAAGGGCCACAATCCTCTTGGTGGGTCTAGAAGCATAGAGAATGTGAGGATCTTGGTAAATGCCATTTATTGAAGACAGATTTGTACAAAACCAAATAAATACAAGAGGTTGATAAATGTGTGGGAAGTGATGAGAATGTATGTGGACAAATTAATACATTTGCAGATTTTCATTGTATATGGCAGGGCTGGAGAGATGCTCAGCAGTTAAGAGCACTGGATGCTCTCCCTGAGCAACCTAGTTCAACTCCCAAAACCTACATGGAGGCTCACAACTATCTACAGCTCCAGTTCCAGGGGATCTGACACCCTTTACTAGCTTCTGTGGACACCAAGTACACATGTAGTGCACAGACATACATGCAGGCAAAACACCCATACATGTAAAATAAAACAAAATAAAATCATGGAATAAGGTGTGTTCTTCATGATAACGAAAGTTTGTATTTTTTCCATGAGGTATGACTCAATATCCATGCAGTAAAGACCCATCAATAAGTTCAAAATTCTAACTTACCTAAGAACGTTTACTGAGTCACAATCACCAGGCACATGTCCAGTGTCTAATAATATTTTGATTTAAAAAATTGCCGGATCTTCCAAGAGGTTGTGAGGACATGAATAATTCACAGTGCTCAAGGGTGACATGAGCCTACAAGCACTTCCAAAATATGCAGAAGCAGCACGGATCGATCCAGAGCAGGTGTGATGGAAGGTAGCCAGGAGAAATGGTACTCAAGGGAATTCCCGGGGGACAGGAGGAATTTAGCAGCTAGAGAAATGAGGACTAAGATATTTAGACAAAGAAAGCTGGCACTCTGTATTCCAGAAGAGGATTAGTGAGTTGCTATGTATGAAATAGTAAAAAACGTGCAGAAAGAATGCAGCCTATTTGGCTGCAGTGGATAGTAGTCAGGGCTAAATTTACTATCATTGTGTGCTGGGTATCTACTACACAGTATGGCTAAGTTTTGAAGCTGGCATTTGTGGTAAGCATTTCCTATTTCTATACGAGGTGGCTGAGCCACTCTACTGGGGAAGTGAGAGAAAGGCAGAGGACACCAGAGTAAGGATATTCTACATGGGAGTGGAGTGAGATAAGAAAGTATCTGGTTTGATGGTACAGGACCAAGCTAGGAGAGAATATTTAAAAAATCAAGGCAATTGTATGTATGGCCTTAGAGGCTGGAGCATCTGCTATAAATAAACAAAGCTTATGTTCCTTTGAAAATTGAATTAACAAAATGAAGTAGAAAATCGTAAGAATTCCTGTACATCTTAGGTAGTCTTTGGTGTTTCTACTCCAGGACCATCTCACCTTACATCTTAGTTAGGGTGTCTATTGCTGTGAAGAGACACCATGACCACGGCAACTCTTATAAAGGAAAACATTCCATTAGGGCTTGCTTGGAGTTTAGAGGTTTAATCTACTATTGTCTTGGCGGGAAGCAAGGTAGCATGCAAGCAGGCATGGTGCTAAAGAAGGAGCTGAGAGTTCTTACAGCTTGACTAACAAGCAACAGGAAGTGTTCTGAGACAGACACTGGGTATAGCTTTAGCATATATGAGACTTAAAAGCCTACTTCAAGAGTGACACACTTCCTCCAACAAGGCCATACCCACTCCAACAAAGCCACATCTCCTAATAGTGCCACTCCCTATGAGTTGTTGAGGGCCAATTACATTCACACCACCACACCTTATCAGTCATTAGCCCAGGTATACAGCTCTAGCTGGAGAGAAATTGACTCTGAACTATTTCAATCTCTTTAACAACAGGAATGCTCTATGCCAAAAACTCATTCAACATCAAGTTGCAGGATGAGGTTTAGAAAGGTGGAATATAATTTAAGGAGACTACGATTTTGCAGTCCATAAGTAGCTTTTTTTTTCCCCTTTGATCCTGGAAGTGATGTATTCTAGACTGTCCTCAAACTCATCAAAAAGCCAGGGATGATCTTGAATTTCTGATTATCCTTCCTCTACTCCCAAGTGCTGGGATTATAGGCACACACCACCATGACAAATTTATGGGGTCCTGGGGAGTGAGCCCAAGCTTCATGAATGCAAGGCAAGCATTCTACCAAATGAACCATAGCCCTACCCTATACACAGCTGACTTTTAAAGTTACAACGGGACATGCATGCTCAGAATGTCATTTATACATGCATGCTAAACTAACTAGAGTTTATAAATTGCTATGCTTCAGGTTGAACAAAATTAGGATTTTTTTTTTTTTGGATAAAATCCTACTACATACCACTTGGTATAACAGAAATTAAATTATTAAAAGTATTATCCTTACTTTTGGTAAAAAATGCTTTACTGGAATGATAAAATCTGTTTTCCAGTACAAATGGACAAGCTTATATTACTAATATCACCTGTGGAGAAGCACCTGCAGGATTTCCTCTCCTAATGTTGTTTCAATTTGGCTCAGTAACGGGGTGGCAGCTGGTGTGGAGTGTGAGCAGACAGCTGTCTAGGAAGCCAGTCTCCTGGCAACTGAGGAAAGCCTGTACTGAGGAAAAATACATCCTGTCTATTGCCAAGTCCTAGCGCTGGAAATTGTAAAGATGAGTTAGACATTCTGAGGCATTTTGGTGTGTGAAATACAAAATAAGTACTGTGAGGTAAATCTTAGAATCTTTTGCATAAAATCTTTTGCATTTCTCAGCAGAAAAATACATAACGGATTTTGGCACATGGTCCATGTAAATTACTCGAATATTTACAAGTAATTGTAATCTGTAGGAAATTACAATAAATAAGATAAAGGCTTGCATGTTTCTCCCTTTAAAATTGTACTTGGTTTGTGTATCTCTAATATTTGAGCATTTATACTGACTTGTTCCTCTCCTTTATGTAGCTGTGATAGATAAAGTAATTCTTTGGAATACCTTTTTATGATTATCTCTCTTCATGGAATAAATGCCCTATCATTAATGCATAAGGTTAATAAAGATAATTCACTAAAAAATTCTCCAAAGATACCTCAGAGTGGAGCAGATATCCGTCCCTCAGACTGTGAAATCAACAACAAATGCTAGGATACTGAAAAGATCCAAGTGTTGATTGTGGTGTTTGTTTGTGTAGCCTCGCAAGTGCTGAGATTACAGGTGTGAGCTGCCGCACCCAGCACTAAGGACTCTCAGACCTACCTACTTTGCTGAGCATTTCAACTGGCACCCTAGGATCTTATATGTCAAGATTGATTGAGAAATAGGCTCTGCCTCTTTGGAATAATCTGCAATTCAAATATTAATAAGCTTCCCTCTTATTATTTAAAATTCTTTAGTTAAAAATATAGTGTAATTGACTGTTTTTGGTGCCCAGTTTTACAAATTCTAACACATTTACAAGTACGTGTAACTCCTAGGCTGTTAAAAATTTCAAATCTTATTTTAAGGGCAAATATTTTGCATTATCAATTCACAAACCAGAGGAAAGAAACTTTCACATATAAATCCCCGAGTACTGAGGAATGGGAGGCAGGAGGAAAAGATACAAGAACAATAAAGATACAAGGGCAAGGAGCACAAATCCCACCTGCTTTATGGCTTTGTAAATTTACATGCAAGGCTGAAAGATCAAAGTCCACTTGGACCCTTCATCTACCTTTCAGAAACTTGATAAAAAGCAGTGCATTATATTGTGCATGTAAAACCACCAGGCAGCAGAAATGCTGTATTTTTCAAGTGAATGGCTGCCACCATAAAAATTATTCTACATAAATAAAGAAGGTCTGCTCAATCTATTGCTATGAGACACCAGAGGTGAATAAATGCCCATTTCTCCTGGGAAGAAAACAGATGAAAATTTTAAGTCGAAGTCACTGGAAGTTAAACTCTTGACAAACCAACAAACCTTTGGCCTACTTTTGACGAATAGAAATAAGGAAAAATGTTCATTCCTTTGCCAAGAGTCTGTAACAGATTGAGAAAACACAAGACAGAGGTCAAAGAATTTTAAATCAGAACTAATTTTATGATTAAATTAGATTGCTGAGTATCCGAGCTTTAAGTCAGTAGGCACTGGGAGCAGAACATTCTGTTGAAAAGCGTCCGTGGGCTGTCTGAATAAGCTAAAATGCCTGGCATTGTCGTTGCCGGCATACAATAGGGTTTGGACTTTGGCCAGAGGGAGATGAAGTTCTAATCCTAGTGATGCAGACAAACAAAGCCTTCGATTACTTTAACTCTTTCATGGAGTTCCTACTGTTGCTCCAGGAGAAACTAGGTGAGGCCGGAAAGACGACTTAGTGGTTAAGAGTGCTGCTGCTCTTGCAGAGGACCGGGGTTCAGTTCCCAGCACCCACACCAGGTAGCTCAGACTGCCTACAACTCAGTGCCAAGGAATTCAGCAGTCTTTCTAGCCTCCAAAGGCACCTGCACATACATAGTGCATGTGCTTACATACAGGTACATACGTACACACAAATAAAGAAACGAAGACTCTTACTACACCTCAAGAAGGCCTGAAACATCCAAATTCTCAGCTCTAGAAACATTAGTCAAACAAACTTGTCTTCACATGTCATGTCATTGGCTGGCAAAGGAACCTAGGCCAGGGACTTGATGTGTCCATTTGTTATTCTTATTATACCTTCTGATAAATGACAAATGCCTAGAGTTTTATGCACTGTTTGAAGTTTACATACCCCTCTGATAGGAGGAAGGGCTTGTCAAGTTTTTGATTTATAGCCTTGACATCAGTTCCCAAATTGTTAGTACATCTTTTTTTTTTTTTTTTTTTTTTTTCAAAAGTGAATAGTTCTAGATGCAACCTAACGCGTTGTTCAGAACAGATGGTGAAGAGAAGTGTTCTTTGAACTATTTGTTAAATTCAACGGCATTGCTTCCTGCATGCTGGTGGAACTTTTCGCTAGTACTAAAGATCTCTTCATTTGGTTGCTTTTTGCCTAATAACTTCCAGTAGGACTTATTTTAAATACTTCCCCAGAGGATCTGATTCAGAAAAATCCGAGGGATAATGTAGGAATCTGAACATTTGGGGCATGTGGGCGTTGGGAAGAAAATCCAGGGCCTTGTGTATAGTCTTTACTTTAACCAAGCACCCTAGGTGATTTTGCTGTCCTAGGGCATCACACTTTCTAAACTATTGTTTCTACTGAAAGTACAAGTCTCACTTCCACATCGCACTGGCTCTCTCCAGTTGTCAACTCGACACAGCCTGGGGGCACCTCAAAGGAGAAGCTCCAACTGAGGAGTTGTCTACATCAGAGAGGTCAGTGGGATTATCTTGTTTGTTAAGTGGCAGAGGCGAGCATAGCCCAGTGAAGGTGGTACCATTCCTTGGGAAGGCTGTTCTGAGATGTATTAAAAAAAAAAAAAAAAGGAAAGGAAAGGAGCTTAGCGTGAGCTGGTGAACAAGCCAGATAGTGAGAGATGTCCCTCCGTTGTTCCTGATAGCAAGCCCTGTTCCATCTTAGTGTCTTCTTATGCTTCCTGGTTGAGTTCCTGCTCTTTCTTCAATGACAGATTGTGATCTGCAAGTGTAAGCCAAAAAAGCCCTCTTTTTTTCCCTGCTAAATCGATTTTGGTCAGAGTGTTTTATCATAGCAACAGAGAGCAAACAAGAATACACATGTAAAACCTAGGAGTTCTCTACAATGTGCATAATGTATACACTATACATGTGCATAATTTCAAAAGATGTATTAGGACTTCAGGGGTGTAACTCAGTGGCAGAGTGTCTAGCATTCAGGGTTCTAACCTCAGCCCTACCAATAAATAAATAAATAATAAAACTACATATACAAACATAGATAATTAGTTGTTTACCATATAGAGAAGATACTAAACAAGATACAAAGAATTTTAGGGTTTTTAAAATCAATTTTGGTATAGGTGTGCATACCAGATGACATTCAGAGAAAAATATGGAAATTTGGGGAGAGGTCCTGAGATTTGAAGTCCACTGCTCTTGAGATCTTGGAGAGGCCTCATAAATATCATTTACAGTAGGGCTCAGTAAGCAAAACCCAGCCAACTCACAGCTTGGCTTTATGTGGCTAGAAAGCTGGTAGATAGATTTCTAAGTGGTATTTTTTTTAAACCAAAAGAATAATAATATTTTGTGGCATGTGAAAATTATGTAAAATTCAAAGTTCATGACCCATAAATAAAGTTTCAAGGGCACACAGCCACACTGACTCATTTACATGTTGTCTGTGACTGCTTTTGTACAAGAACAGCATTACTGAGTAGTCGTGACAATTTGCCAAGCAAAAATATTTCAATATTTATGTAACCAAATGTACCAATATTTCTGATTTGGAGTCATGGGCTAAAAAGGTTTATCTACTTCAGAGGAGGAGTGGAATTAATTGGAAAGGAGAAAAAAACAAGGGCAAGTAAGGATGGGATGGGAAGAATAAAGTGTGCGATGTGAATGTGTGACAATATCATACGGAAACCCACTATTACGTATACTAATTAAAAATAAGCTGTTAACAAAGTAAAAAATTGTCCTCAGTAAAAAAAAAAAAAAAAAAAAAAAAAAGATTTTAAATCTTGATTTCTGGGGCTAGAAAAATGGCCCAAAGGGTAAGAGCACTGGCTATTCTTCCAGAGGACCCAGGTTCAATTCCCACTTGGAGGCTCATAAGCGTCTGTGACTTCAGTTCCAGGGATCTCTGGCATTCATGGGCACCAGGTACACACGTGGGTGCACAGACATACATTACATACAGGCAAAACACTTACACACACAAAACAAATAAACATACCCTAGTTTCTTCAGAGCTTGTTTTTGTTGTTGTTCTCTTTGATATGAAGGCTTACTTTGTAGTCCAGACTTGTTTTCCTGAAACAAGCTATGAGCTCAGGCTGGCCTCAAACTTATGGTGATCTGACTGTTTTACTTTCTCAAATGCTGTGATTATAAGCATGAATCACCATGCCCAGCTGTCTTGGGTTTTATATGAGTTCATTTAATATATAAACAGGTTTGGATAAATCTAAAAACTGAACTAGTTTTTATAATCATATGTTTGTTTCATTATTATTTTGAGGCTATCCTATATAAATTATAGCATAAGGCAAACCAATAACTATGTCAATATTATTAAGAGCCCAAATTTTCAGACTTAAAAAAAAACAAATCCAAACTTTGGCACCATGATACATACCTATAATCCTAATATCCATAAGGTTGAGGCCAGAGTATTCCTATTAGGCAAATGCTCTGCCTTGAGCTAATCACCAGCCCCTAAATAATTTTTAATATACTATTTTTTATTAATTCTTCAAGAATTGCATATATGTATTTTAATCACATTTACCCCTAACACCTTCCACTAATTCCTCCCAGCTCCACTCCCACTTCACCCCACCCAATTTTATGTCCCACATATATAGAAAATACATTGAGTCCAGTTGGGGATGCCCATATACTCACAAGTGTGCGACCATCCCATGGATAACCTACCAGGGGCCACATCCTTAAGAAAACTGTGTTCCCAACCCCAGAAACCATCAACTATTAATAGCTCCTCAATTATGACCCATTCATATTATTTTTATTGTAAGAAAATACTTGACTTTAGGGCCAAAAAGACTAGAACCCACAGATAAAGTAAGTTGTGGATGGTGAGGCAGTAACATGAGAACCATTTCTACTAAAGTATTGAAGACAAGAGTGTGCACACAGCCACTGCTGTGCACCCTGAATTAGATGGAACAGTCAATGCAACTAGATAAGAGAAAGATGCTAGAGGCATAAAAATTGAGAGTAAAAAGGAAGACTATTATTTGAAAATAGCATAGTTGTTTCCCTAGAAAATCCAATATAGCAATTCAATTTTACTATAAGAAAACTCAGTAAGGAACCAGAGAACAAAACTATATAGAAATTAATAGTTTTCATTTCTTCAGATTACTTCCAAACCCCAAAAAATTGTAGTGAAAGAAGAAGTCCACTTATAATAGCAACAAAAATGTATAAGATAACCTGCAACAACTCGAAGAAGGAATACAGATACCTATATACATGAAAACTTTAAGGCAACAGTGACAGATACAGAAGACAAGCAAATATTAAATAGCAATCGCAGAAACGCTTGTCCTTGCTAAAGATGGTCATTGGCTGGGTGCGGGATGGTTCAGTAAGTCTTTCTGGGATTACTAGACAGTCATTTGTAAAAGAATAAAGTTGTATCTACATCTTACAAATTGCTCTAGCATAAATTACAAATTTATTTTATATTTGTTTATATTTAAAATAAAAATTAGTATCATAATTGGGTGTGGTGGTGCATGTCTTTAATTCCAGGACTTGGGAGGCAAAGACAGCCTGGTCTACATGGCAGGTTCCAGGCTAATCAGGGGTGCATAGTGAGACTCTGTCTCAAAAAAAAAAAAAACAACAACAAAAAAAAACCAAACCAAAACAAACAAACAAAAAACCCTACAGGAGCAGAAGAATATGTGGGCAAATTCTTGTAATATTTTAATAAGTGACTGACTCAAAATGGGATGCTATAAAATAAAAGTTAAATCCAGCTGCATAACAAAAGATAAATGTTATTGTTTTGGTTTTTTGAGACAAGATTTCTCTGTGTAACCCTGACTGTCCTGGAACTCTCTGTAGACGAGGATGGCCTTGAACTCAAAGAGATCCACCTGCCCCTACTGCAGAGGGCTGGGTTTAAAGGCGTGAGCCACCACCACCTAGCTTTACTGTACAATTTTATTTTCATCGTTTTGTTTTTTGTTTATTTTTTTGTTTTTTCAGACAGGGTCTCACTGTGTAGCCCTGGCCTTCCTGGAACTTGCTTTGTAGACCAGGCTGGACTCAAACTCACAGAGATCCACCTGCCCCTGACTCCTGGGTGCTAAGATGAAAGGCCTGTGCCACCATGCTGGGCTTACTGTACACCTTTTTAAAATATATATTTTGACTTTTGAATTAGGTTTCTCTCCAGTGCAGAGTCTAATACAGACATAAATATATACTTGAAGTCCTAATGTGACAATCAGATCCAAGTAACTAGCTAGGTGTGCTGGTGCAGGCCTATAAGCCCAGCACTTGGGAGGCGGAGGCAGGAGCATTCCAACGAGTTTGAGGCCAACCTGGACTACATAGTGAACTTAAGCCCAGTTTGAACTTCAAAGAAAAACTCTGTATCTCAAAAAACAAAACAAAACAAATAAACTTATTTTAATTCGTCAGTCTTTGAAGCGCTTTGAAAATAAACCTTTTAATTCATTAGTCCTTGCAGCGCTTTGAAAAAGTGAAGCACATAGTAGGAACTCACTAATACAGAGCCTTACTATGTAACCTTGAATTTGCTTGGAGTACACAGCTCAGCAGCAGAAACAAGAGAGACCCTGCCTGAAAAAGCTGGAAGATGAGATCTGACTGCCACAAGGAGTCCTTTGACCTGCAACATGTGCCATGGGCATGTGCACCGCCCACATACTAACTGCATAAAAGAAAAATGTACGTTACAGGAAATAATTTTTCTACTCAGAACTATTAAAAAGAAACTAAATTTACCTCAGCTCCCAAATGCTAGGATTACCTGTGTGAGCCACCCCCACCCCCACCCCCCCACCCCCACTCCCCCACCCCCCCCCCACCCCCCCACCCCCCGCCAGCCAACAAATGCTTCTTGATTAACTATAAAATCATTTCTTTCAAGTCCTGTTTGCATTCACATCATTGCTCTCTTAGCTTTTCAACGCAAAGGGACAGAGCACCAACTGAACACACAACAAACTGTACCTGTTGCTGATTGTACCGGGCACGTGTATCTTCAGCTTTTCTGTGACTTCTTTCATCACCCTCTGGTAACCAGACATTCCTGGGTCTTTGATATAGTGAGTATTATTTCTCATTAAATATTCCCCCAAATAATTAATTGGATCAAACTTGGTTGGGATGTCAGCTCGGCTCAAGAGTTTCTTCTTTTCTACCTGCATTAACATTTGTTCTACTCCCGGAATCAAGGTGGGTAGAAGCTTGTCCAGCAAGTATGCCCGGGGACTTAGTGTCATGCTTTCAATATTAAACCAGTTTTTGGCCAAGTCATCCCTAGGGAGATTTTTTGCAGTCTTCTTTTCTTGTTCCTTCTTCAGGCTATCCTTCTCTAACACATTCTGCTGCATGACCTGAGCTCTTGCTTCTACTATCTCATGAAAATTTTTCTTCCATGGTTGCTGTGTTTTTAACTTCAGTTCATATTCATCTAAACCAAGAATCACTTGTGCAGGTTTTCTAAACACAACGTTCCTGAAAGCTGCATGGGAGTCCTCATCTGAGAAGAAAAAAATTAAATGTAAGAAATACTAGAAGTAGGGGCCTGGAGAGATGGCTCAGTGGTTAAGAGTTTATACTACTCTTGCAGAGGACCCTGGTGGGTTCCCAGCATCAATACCATGCAGCTCCCAGGGACCTGAACCTACTGCTCCAGAGAGTCTGATGCCGTAGACATCTGTAGGCTCCTGCACTCACAGATACACATATATGTAATTTTTTAATTAAGAAACACTATAAATAGAGTTTAATTGATGACTTTAGGATATATTTAACAACAAAAGCTTCAAAATTGTTTACATGGTTTACTGGAGCACAATCAAAACAAAAATCCTGAGAACAATCATTTGAACCATAAAAACATTTGCTATTATATTGTGGAATATTAGTTAAAGATGTGTTACATCCATTTATGCTGTGGAATGTTGTTTAATGATGCAAAGATGTGTTGCATTCTTTTAGAGTGCATCTGTTTGACTCTGTGAAGCTGTGTTACTTTACTGCCTAAAACACCTGATTGGGCTACTGAAGAGCTAAATGGCCAGTAGCCAAGCAGGAGAGAGAAATGGGAGGGGCTGGTGGGTGGGGTGAATAAATAGAAGAAATCCAGGCAAGAGCACGAAGAGGAGCAGGAAGGAGAAAGAGAGGAAGAACGAGAGAAGGCGGTGGGAACATGCCTGGAGCAAGAAGCAAGGCTGACGCCGGCCAGCCAGACATTAGAGAAGCAGTGAATGTAAGATACACAGAAGTAAGAAAGTTAATAAGCCTAAAGGCAAAAGGTAGACAAAGAAAAACAGATTAACTTAAAAGAGCTAGCCAGAAAAGAGTTAAGCTAAGGCCAAGCATTCAAATCTAAAAATAAGTCTCTGTGTCATGATTTGGAAGCTGGTTGGTGGCCTAAAAGAAAAAGTCTGGTGCACTATTGACATAATCGGAAGCCAGTGAGCAACTTGGTGCCTTTATTAAATAACTGACTTGCTGCGACTCTGTGCACTCGCTGTCTCTGAGACAAGGTTGACCTCCAACTCCAACTCCCGCCCCTTTCTCCCACTCTCCCTTCATCCCTCATTGCCTCCTCCCTTCCCCATCTTCCTTCTTGCCTATCTTCGGATGAGAGACTGAGAAGCAGGAGGTAAAGGAGAGAGAAAAACAAAAGACACAGGAGGGAGATTAGATCGTGGTCCTGAGGATCTAGGGAGATGGACTGAGCTAAGATGACTCAGAGCGCAATAAACCGGGAACATTCCATCTAACTGTCTCCATTTTCTATGGAAGAAGAGAAATGTTGCTAAAATGAAGGGATGATGGGTCATGGACTTGATGTGAAAGATAAAAAAATATGAAATATATTCATGTGAGTGTAGAGCAGAATACACACATATAACTAAGCAATTTTGAAAGTGTAACTGAGAATGAAAGCAACCCATTTTTTTCATGACATGAGCACAGAATTTCTGGTAGAACTGGCTTGGCCCTGGGTTCCCAGGACATGTCTAGCTCACACTCTGAACAGTGAGCTACCAGATACTTTCTTCTGTTCCAGTGATTGCTGGGGTGAGTGGGATGGAAAAATTAGAGGGAATCTTAAGGGTTTGGGTTTTTTTTTTTCCTGACATAGCTATGAAGATGAAGTACTTTGGGGTCTTTTTAGATATTATCCACTGGAAAAGAACACAGGTGCCCACATCAGCATCATGGTTACGTGTGGCTATGCTACTTCATCTTGCTTCTGTTATTTTGTGGATGTAGGAGAAAATAGAAACATATCTGATCATTTGTCTATACTGATTTCTAATATGATGGAAAAGTAGCTATTGAGACATGTTTTAATTAGTAATAACTCCCAACAGATACTATAATTGCAATGAAATGACAAGACACAGAGCCTCCATAACTTCCTAACAGTGGCTATTTAAAAACCCGTTTTTATTTGGAAATATTCAGACTTGCAAAGATGACATATAGCCATATATCTAATTTTAGCTTAAGAAAAATTACCTACATAGTAATATGTATCATTTATTTCTACTTTGAGAGAAATACTATGCTAAATTTTATGTTCATCATCTCCATGTATTTTGGTATATTTTATTATGTCTAGCTGATATAATATTTTCTCACTTATAATCTTATATAATTATTTAATATCATGTATATTCTATGGCCTTTTTATGCTTGATGTTATAATTAGAAAATTTATCTACATTGGTAAGTATAGTTACTTCATTTGATTTTCACTGTGGGATAAGATTTTATTATATGACTATATCACAATGTATTTATCCATTCTCATTTTGTTATCTATTGGGATATTTTTAGCTTTTTTCTTATAGTAAATAATCCTACTACAAAAATTATTGCATGTGTCTTTTTCTATATATGTTTCTTTAAGGATATTACCAAGATTTTTTTTTTTTTTACTTTTATTTATTTTATGTGTGAGTGGTAGGTGACAGAGTCATGGTATGCTCATGGACATGAGAGAACAACGTTTGGTTCTTCCTTCCCACCATGTGGGTTCTAGAGATGTACTTCAGGTGGTCAGCCTTAATGGCAGGTGCCTTTATCGATTGAGCCTTCTCGCCAGCCCCTATTACGATATTGTTATTCAGGGTGCTCAGTATGTATGCTTGTGTTTCTGCAAAATCTGTATATATCAGAGCCTAAGATCCAATACAACAGTATTAAAAGGTGGGGACCCTGGGGAAGACTCTGCCCTCAAGGAAGAATTCATACCCTACAGAAGGGCCATTCACTGGTTAAGAGCATTTATTATTCTTGCAAATGACCCAGGTTCAGTTCCCAGCATCCACAATGGAGAGCTCACAACTGCCTGTAACTCCAGTTCCAGGGTACCCAATGTCCTTTTCTAGTCTCCCCAGGTACCTGCACATGCATGGGACATACAGACTCACACAGACATGAACACACAACATAAAAATGAAAAAAAATATTAGATGGGCTAGAGAACTAGCTGGCCCTGTTGTCTGCTGTGTCACTTGAAGATACAGTGTGCTCATCTCCTGCAGAGGTGCTGTGTTGGAACCAAAGACTAAACCCTCAAATAGACATCAAGTCTGTTTGTGCCTTGCTTGACCTTACACTTTCCAGCCTCCATAATTTTAATAGTAAATTTATCCTGTTTTTGAGTTGAATTCATGCTGTTTAAAGTTACCCTAGCCTGTCTTTATTTTTTTATAGTAACAAGAAGTATCAAAACACAGGGTCACAAGTACAAGCATTTCACTTGCAAGAAATATTATTCAATTACTTCCAGAGTGGTTGATATCAATTTGTTGAAACCCTTGAAAGCTCATCTTTGGAGCATTTTGGGTCCAATGGTGGATGGGATTTGTGAACCTTCCTTTGGGTTCTTATTTGCTCCCTGGTTAAACCACTTATTCCAGGCATCATCTCCAAGAGTAAGCATTCTTGTTGTAGGGGCTGGAGAGATGACTCAGTGGTTAAGAGCATGTACTGCTCTTGCAGAGGACCCGAGTTCAGCTCCCAGCATCCATGTTGCATGGCTCATAACCACCTATAACTCCAGTTCTAGGAGACCTAATACCCCTGACCTCTTCAGGTACCCTCACTCACATGCACAAGCCCACACACAGACATGAATACACATATACTTGAAAAATAATAAAAATTAAAAAAAAAAAAGACTCCCCGCTGTGGGAGAGTGGCTTTTGAGTTGTACTGCTCAGGTTCCTAATAAGGAGCTTCAGAATCCACAGGACTGGAAGCTTCTTTGTGGCCAGAGCAGCTGCGCTTCAATTTATTTCACATAATTGGAGAGCATTATAAGATTTTATTGGAAAAAGGCTTTGCTGCTTAAAAAAAAACTGCAGAAAAATCAATACTTGGAAGAATAAATTTTATCCTTTTTCCCAAGGGAAAAATCAAATAGCCTGTAAGAAAACCCTTCAAAGCTCATCTACTGAATGTCCTGGGTCCAGTGGTGGATGGTATTTATGAAGCTTCTTCGGGTTTTTATTTCTTCTGTGGCCAAATCACTTATTCCAATCAGAGGGAGTCAAGGAGGGGTAGCATACAGCTCTCTCATATGTCAGTTGGATTTGCAAATAAAGTGGTCGCTTGGTGGGGAGAAGGTAGGGCATGTCTGCACTGTGTTTATCACTCTGATGGTCAGAATTGATGCCAACTTGACAAAATCTGGAACTACTTCGACCTCTGGGCATGCCTGTGGGGGGTTATCCTGTTTGCATAATGAGGTGGGAAGGCCTGGCCACTGCGGGTGGGTCACTCCCTGGCTGGAATCCAAGGCTGTCTAAGACAGGAAAGGCCAGTTGAGCCCTGGAATTCATGCATTAATTTCATTGCTCTCTGCTCTTCTCTGTGGAGGAGATATGACCGGCTGCTTGGAGGGCACCTTGACGTTTCTGCAGACTATAACTTGAAACAGTGAGCCACTGCAAGTGTCCTGTGTCAGGGTATTCTTAACACAGCCACAGAAAACAAAAATAAAGTAGTCATACTACATATACATACATACATATGTATATATAATCCTTTTATTTTTACCTTAAAAAAATAAGTACGAAAGAGCAATTCTTTTAGTTCTGCAGGCTTGAAAGTACTTGCCTTTCCCTTAATCTGTCTAGCATAAGCCAAAGAATGTGTGCCCTTGCTTGATTTAAGGGTAGTGCTAAAGAAAGCAAGCTACTTAGTACCTACCATTATATAATGGCTCGTTAATAGACCCACAAATAAACTAGGGTGTTCTCTCTATTCATTGCAGCCTGCTAGTGCTCCCCTAGCATGGTAGGCCATTCTAGGTTGCTAAGCAATAATCCTAGTGCTTGAATTGCCCCCGCTGATGCACAGAATGGAGGAGATGTGTGCTTGGTTAGGACTCTAGTTAAACATCTCTCTTTTGGAGCCATAAAAATCAAGGAAAGAAAAGCAGGCACAGCAATAGGAGGGTCAATAAATCAGGATTCTATCTGAAGCTGTCTTTTTACCAGGTGACTTTGGAATTCGAGTATCACAAGTTGTGGAAGTGCCCAAGGGCAAGTGACTTTAAAGGCTTAACAGAATATAGTTTCGAAGCACTACAGTTGTTTTTCAGGATCAATTAGGAACCGTTCAGGCTCTTTCCTCAATGTGCAAACCTTCATCTTTCTAGCCACTAGTCAACTTTTTTAAAAGTCATTTTATATTTTTATTGTTTTTTAAAATGAAGTATATTGTTATCTTGTATAGTGTTAATATACTACACTTTCATCCATGTGTATTGACTTGTTTAAAGTAAAAAAACTAGGTGTGATAGCACATATATTTAATCCCAGAACTCCACTTGGGGGGCCCCAGCGGGCAGATTTCTGTGTGTTCCAGGCCAATCTGGTCTACATAGTAAGTTCCAGGCCAGCCAGAGGTATATAGTGAGATCTTGTCTCAAAAACAAACAAATAAATGAAAACTGAACTACATTGCTTAATTCAATATCATGATGTTACCAGGGTCCTGCTCAGTAGAAGGAAATAGCAGGGAAGGAAGGGGAGAACTAACAGAAGAGGGAAGTGGGGGGAAGGGGGGTGATCAAGAGAGATACAGGAAAGGAAATGGCTGCAGAAAATGCAAAACTAGAAGAAAAAAGAGGAAATGGAGAGAAAAGCTACCAAAATTACGACATGAAGGTCACGTTGTTAGGCGAGTTTATCAGCATTAAGTTCTGCTCATATATTATTGAGGCATGAATACTTTCAACTCAACAGGAAGGCATATGGAGGAATTCCGTGTTCATAGTTCGAAAGGTCTAGACTTACAGCACGACATTTGTCATTTCCTGCCCTTAGTACATGGTCCATTGCTAGGCAGACTTCGTAGAGGAGCTAGGTAAGTATATGGCAGGTGTAACAGGAATTAAATAACCTCCACTATCACAAGCCTCAGCAGACTCTTTTGCTAACTTAACACCCCTGGGGCTAGCTGCTGGCTAAGCTGCTGAAACTGGCCTGGAAGTTGTTCAACAAGTTATTCGCTGTTTTTCAAACACAAGGAAGCTCAGCTGCCTTGACTTTATTATCAGCATTTCTTTGCATACTGTAACTGCTTAAAACAGAGGGGAAGCACCAGCAAACACCACTGGAACTGAACTTCAGTTGATACAGGAACTCGGCATTTCCTGCAGAGCGTCGCTAGTCTTTGAGCTTGTGTAATATGAACAGAGCTGGGCAAACTATAGGTTTCATTTGTTTGTTTAAGGATTTCTAAAAATGGAAACCAATCTCATAGCCCAAAAAAGAAAATGGCTGGTATAAAGAATTGACACGGCACATTCAACCACAGGATTTTCTATGCAAAGATAAGAGTTTAAGGGCATTTTGGAAGCTGCCTGGCAAGATTTTGACAAGTATATAACAAGGATTGTGACACTTCTTTTGACATGATGAAACTGCAATAACAGTTCCTCTTCACACTTATTACATATATATGTGTGTGTGTGTGTGTGTGTGTGTGTGTGTTGTGTTGTGTTACATATACATATTTATGTTAAGAGTGGATTCTAAATATAAGGTTTAACATGATTTTCGAATAAAGAGCACCACAACTCATTTGATATCACACAGAGCAACCATGATCTTTTCAGAACAACAAATGGAACACACTTCCTATATCACACATAGAAAAGAAATTGGAAGTACCAGAACAGGAAAGTCCACAAAGAGTCAATTTATATTTTTTTGGTGGGGGGTGGGAGGCAATAAATTTCTTGGCAGAATACATATATGAAGTCATACAGGTCCAAACATAGACTAAACACCTCATTGAATTTATAATCAAGTTCCTTGATCACATTCCTGGCTGGTATGTTTTAAGTGAAAAGTTAATTTATAAAGCTGGCTCAAGTGATTAAAAGAAATACAAAGTGTTCTGGGGTATTGCTGGTAGAAGCAATGAGGAGGAAGTCAAAACCAGGCAAATGCAGGAGTGTGGTCCAGTGAAGGAGGACAGGTGAAGACTTGCTAGGGAAAGAGATTTTAAAAGTTAGTTTAAAAAAAAAAAAAGAAGGGGGGGGGCGGGGATTGGTGAGCTAGCTCAGTGAGTAAACACATAAGCAGCCTGAGTTCTATCGCTGGAGCCCACATGGTAAGAAGAGAAAACCAACTCTTGTGGGTTGTCCTCTGACCTTCTCATATGTGCCATCCACACACATCAACAACAACAACAACAACAACAATAACAAAAACCAGTTGGGAACTGTAAAAATACCACTGAGAAAAGCAGGGGTCTAAGAGTCATTGACTCCAAGGAAACCATGCTCTCCAGACACAGCAGGACTGATGCACATCTGAACCCACAGAGACTGTGGCAGCATACCCAGGACCTGCACAGGTTCCAGCCAGACGAGGTTGCAACACTGAGGGGGGAGGTGGACACAGGGTCCCACCCCAACCAAGAAGCTGTCTGCAACTGATAGCCGCTGGCAAAGGGGAAGTTAGTTTTTACAGTTTCCAACTTTTTATTTATGCGTTTATTTCTTTCACGTGTGGATGGTATGCATGGAGAGGTAAGGGGACAACTTGAAAGATTCTACCAGTGTCGCTGGGAATATCAACCACACTCTGGGGAAAGTAGTTAGTCATCTGTAGTAACCAAACTTGTAGTCAGGTTAGGTATGTTTTCAAGATTAAACAGATATATTTTAGATAGATAGGTGATCATCAAACACTTCAGAGACCTACAGAATATGGCATTTAAGAAGTTTTAATAACCTAAGGCTTTTCATGATAGTGAGACATGTCTGCTCCTGGCTGCACCAATTTACTTCAGAAAAGAATGATGGGCATCAAAGAACTTCCATATGGAGTTTGCTTTTATTGTGGCCAAGTTAGCCACTGAGCAAGAAATTGCCCTTGCCTTGACTGCCGATTGTATGCTGTCCAAACTGGACAAGTAGGACACAAAAGAAAGCAACTGTCGAATTTTACCAAGACAAAGTAGAACAGTCCTTCAAAATTCCTGCTTCACAGAAAACTCTGTCAGATATTCTAGGCCTGTAACCCAAAGATGGATGCCACAACATTGCAGAGGAAACTTGGGTGACTGTCCAAGCAGCCAGCTGCTTCTGCCATTTCTATAGTTTTTGGAAGTTGTTTGCTCTGCACTTACTGTTTACTCAGGTAATATTATATCCTTCTTGGGTGTCTGATGGAGTTAAGATGAGATAGTTACAGTTTTATAGTTTTCCTTGTTACCAAATTCAAAAAAGAAACTCACAAAAGAGGTATAAAATGTATATAAGATTGAGAGACATGAAAGCTTAAATTGTTTATCTAAGAAAATGTTTTGAGGTCTAAAAAGATAGTTTTAAGATGGTAAAAAATTATGATAAAAAAATGGTTTAGGTACAAAACTTACAATTCATCAAGATAAGATAGATTATTGAGTGTTTTCTCCAAATATGCCAATACAAATGGACTGGACACTGTGAATGTAATTCTTACCTGATAAACGTTCTTATTGTTTTATTTTATTATGTTAGAATTAAAAACCTTTCCTTTTTATTTAGACAAAAAATGGGAATGTTAGGGAATATTCCTTTACACTGTGTAAAGATGTGTCATTGTGATTGGTTTAATGAAGAGCTGAAGAACCAATAGTTAGGCAGGAAAAGGGTAGGCAGGACTTCTGGAGACAGAGAGGATTCTGGGAAGAAGAAAGGCAGAGTTGCCAGCCAGATGCAGAGGAAGCAGGACATGTAGGAGGAGAGGTAACAGCCATGAACCACATGGCAGTACGTAGATGAAAATAAATGGGTTAATTTAAGTTATAAGGTAGTGATACAAGCCTAAGCTAAGGTCACGCTTTCATAATTAATAATAAGTCTCCATATTGTTTTTGTGAGCTTTTAGCCCCAAAGAAAAGTTTGTCTACATAGCACTTTAGAAGAGTTTGGTTTGAATGAAATTGTCCTACATGTGTGGACAATGTTACTCCCAGGATACAAGTGTTATTAAATAAAAAAAAATCACACTACAAGATATGAAAAAATCTGGAGTTGGAAAGAATGCTCAGTGGTTACTAAAGCTTGCTGCTCCTCCAAAGGACCAGAATTCACTTCCCACCACCCATATTGGGAGGCTCACAACCACCTATACCTCCAGGCGTAGGGGATCCAATAACTTCGTGGTACCTGCTTGCATGTGAACATAAACACAGATACATAAACATAAGTGAAAATGAATATAAAAAAAAGAAAGACAAAATAAAGATTGGAAAGGTTTAATTCTTTTTTTTTCTGAGACAGGGTTTCTCTGTGTAGTTTTGGTGCCTGTCCTGGATCTCACTCTGTAGCCCAGGCTGGCCTCGAACTCACAGGGATCTGCCTGGCTCTGCCTCCTGAGTGCTGGGATTAATGGCGTTAGCCACCACCAGGCCAGGAAAGATTTAATTCTTAATGTGCATGTGTGATGATGTATATTAATAAGAATAAATAATAATTTCTCTTAATTCATCTAAAGGAAAAATTATTCAGAAAAGCATTTAAAGTTATAACTGGCATCTACACAATTTTATATTTAAACTTGCTTTTATAATTATTATTTCAATTCAGCCTGGACCAGCCATACATACACAGTAAACATCCAATACTTGGAAACGGAACTGAGGGAATTTATAGTGAAATTTCTAAATTTTAAATATTGTAAAATATTTCTCTTGGTACAAAATTTCACTAAGTATATGGAATTCGAAAGGACTGTAGTGAAAGAGATAAATGTCTTGTATACTTTGTTGAGTTTTGATCCTGTGATCTTTCAATCTGCATAATCATGTGAAATTGTGGTAAAGAATGGGGCTGGGGTGGCTTTGGCCACACAAAATATGATGAAGCATAAACAGGATCAAAACCAACAAGCAAATCAGATCACAGGATTTCTCATTTTTTATTTTTATGCTAAATAGATTGCCTGCTAGAAATCTCTTTAGCTCTCTTAGTTAAAAATTTCTCCTTAATTAATTAGCACAGAATGAATAGTCATGAGGTTGCCTCAAAGGTATTTGTAGAGCGTGAGGAAACCCACCTTTACATATTGCCTAAATTACATCTAGAAGATCCTCTCAGGATCAAATTTTTTTTTTAAATACAAAATGAGTTCTTGTTACTTTGAGATTTTATTGTGTCAAGAGAAAGGCCACTTCCGTACCTTGGGGTTTCTCCTCGACATTTGTGTCTTCCATCGCCTGGCTGCTGGTCTCTGATGCAGGACCACTTTGTGTTTTCGGGGATGTCTTTGAAAGGAGAAAAGAAACACAAGTTTCAAAATGAATTGTTTTTTCTTAAAGCTGTTTCAGCTTTCGATTGAAGGAGGGTTAATTACTTTGTAGCGTTACTAAACATTCCTACTTAACTTTTTCTGGGATTTAACATTGTATGTTAAAGATAAACTGCATGTCTGTTTCCTGCATTCACATTATCAAATGTATTGACTAAGCATATCTCCTTATTGTCAATCAAATGATATGCTTGAGATACCATTTCAGTTGTACACTGATCCTTGAATTATACAATAATTTCTATGAACATAATTTGAGGCCTTCTCATAGTTATATTTGACCTTTAAAAATGACACCTTCCAAAAAGTGCTAGAATCATTTTCCATGTTTGTGGCTGGAAGAAGAACACTTTATTTGAGTTAAACCAAATTAAAGATTAATTTTATAAATAATGATGGCATTGTAGTTTTTAACACTTTTGCTGGTGTATATAGTAATAGAATTTTTAAAAAATTCGTATTCGTTAACTTAATGTGAATCCATGTAATTAACTTCAGTTGCCTCCTTTTAAATAAGTGTTCTTTGTCATGTAACCTTGTATTTTTAAACGCAAAGCTAGCTAAGTAAGTGATGTGGAGATTACATTTTTAGCACAATAGTGAAGTCACCCTAAAAGCTGGTGGCTCCTGTACCGAGAGGAGCTGTTTGGACAGGAGACAGCAGCAGCTGCTGGTTGTAATTTATAACAGCTCTTCACAGACAATTGACCTGCCTACAGGAGTTTCCTGTAACTGAGAAAACATCAGCTTACTAATCAACATGCATGTGCCCCTTTGCACTTGCTGTCCCACTTTGGACATGCGAACTTTTCCTTCTCCATAAGGAAGCCAGTGTAGCCAGCTCACTCTGTCACCTTGCTATCTGATTATGGGGGGCAGCTCTACCTCCTCAGGCTCCTTTTCATCCTTTTCGTCCTGCTGCTGGTCCTTGCTGCCTTTTCCATTGTCCTGAAATGGGAGAAGCATCAGTAAACACTAGCAAGAAGGGTCTGGGACCCAGCTAATACCGTGCACTTTGATAAACCAAATGCTTTCTTTTTAAAAATGTCACACAATGAGTGAATTTAATCCCCAATAAAATGATAGAAAGTAGTTGTATTTAAAAATTCAAACAGTTATAAAGACAGGTAAGCTAGGGACAGTGGCATAAGCCTATAATCCCAGCACTTGGGAGACTGAGACAGTAGGGTCGGTCACTCTGAGTTCTAAGCCAGCCTGGGCTACACTGAAAGACTTTGTCTCAAATAAAACAAAACAACAACCAAACCCAAAAGACATTATAATTAAAGAGTGCCAATCAACTAGAAGCAGGTTACTGTGATCCAACTGTTGGTTTTGACCCCTCCCCCTCCCCCCAAACCCCACATTTCTATCAAAGCTTGCTGTAGAATATTTAAATAGAAAGAAATAGTAAGCGATGCAGTAAGATACTGCATCTCTGTTTTCTGAAGAATGTTGAGTTTCAAATCCCGTCATACATGTTTAAAAACAAACATAAGCCAAGAACCTGATTAGGTTTGAACTGATCTTGAGATGTTGACTCACTCATTTGACCACTAAAAAATGCCACCAAAGGATACTGAGAAGTAATACCAATACAATATTAATAACCAAAGAGAAAGAAAATGTTAATAAGCAACACAAATACTCTGAAAGACCCAAATCTCCATCATCTCCAGCCCCCACCACACCCCAGCATTCTACGGAGTGGTCATAAATTCTCAACTGCTGAACTCCCCAAGTTGCAGAGCTGTTATTACCGTTGCTGACTGAAGTTTCACTAGTGCTCGAAGAGACAGAGCCCCATAGCAGTCACCACCACTACCGTTTCTAAGCCTGAAGTAACAATAATGCAATTGACTTTTTAAACATTGTTACTTTCATTAACTTTTCTTTATTTTTTTGAAACAAGGTCTTACTATATAGCACAGGCAGGCTTCTAACTCCTAATCCTCCTGCCTCAGCCTGGAGAAGTGCTGGGATTAGAGGCATCATGCCCAACTTCTTCATCAATGTTTGAGATAGTAATTAAGGTAAAGCAAAGAATACCTTTGATGTCTAATTAACATGAGAAAGCTGGATAAAAATATAATAAACTCCCTAAAAAGCTTTTTAAACTGTTGGCAAGGGGAGAGTTCTCTGAGGAATATGATTTATCTGGCTCATTTATTCATAGTGAGGAATTAAAATGATTTCCACTTTACTAAAAATGACTGCAATCCCAACAACAAATTATAAAAGCATTGCTGTGCCAAATATCATGTCATAGCTTGATTACATATGGGTGAGGCGCTGTGCAAAGGCTGAATTATTGCTGGGTGTGGTAGTGGACAGGGTGACCTCTGCACTCTATATACTCAAGAGGCTGAAACAGGAAGATCACCAATGCAAGACCAGCAGGGCCTACATTGTGAGATCTTGTCTCAAAAAGAAGAAATTATGTTCATGTGGTCTCTGCCTCCAGGGAATTCACACTCTAGGTACTCTATGATTTAGGATAGTATGTATATGAAACCCTGAAGTATTCATTTTCTTTTTATCAACATAACACAAATTCCAATGGAATAAACTAAAAGTATTGCCACTGGAGAGAATAGATAACAACATTAAAAAAGCTGCCTCAAAGCCTTTTCAAATGATTTATAAATAATAGAAAGCAGAATTCTGTGTTAAGCCCCCGCTGTATATTGATTGCTTGTAGTTGTCCATTTCCTGAAACTGATAAGAAATTTCTTATTTCTTGTTAAGATCTATTTTGTTTAGATGTACTCAGAAAAATTCAACTCGTTAAGAACCTTCTTTTATACAGCATTTCTTAGGGTTTGAAATGATGAGTGAGTTTCCAGCTTAGTGAGGGGGAAACAGTGCCATTCAGTCTGCAAAGTGTAAGTGTGGAGGTGCACACAACACATTACGGAAGACAAGAGAAATAAGTAGTTATTTTTATTGGGGCAAAGAAACAGATTACTAGGGTTGATATTAAAGAACTAGTAAAAAAAAAAGTTATACAAAGGAGAGGGAAGTGTATTTGTAGCAAAAGAAACATAAATTCAAGAGTAAAAAAGATGAGGCTTAAAAAGTACCTGTAGTCACAGGCTGAAGAGATGCCTCAGCAATTAAGAGCACTTGATGCTTTTTCGGAAGACTGGGGTTCTGTTCCCAGCATCCATACAGTGGCTCATAACCATTTGTAACTTCAGTTCTAGGGGATCTGACTCTTCTAACCTTGTTGGGCCCCAAGGCATGAACGAGCTGCACATATATACTTGTAGGCAAAACGTTTATACACATAAACAAATATAGATGGTACTTAAAGCCAAAATGTGGAGGATTAGGATAAATTGAGGAGTTTGGACTTTTTTATGTGCTTTTAAAATAGACATATATTCACAAATTATTGTCTTAAAAGTTAATTCTGCCAGTAACATTGAGTACAGAGTATAATGTGAAAGATCTGAAGAAAAATGAAGGTATATTTTGCATCTTAAATATTGCACCATCTCTTGCTGTAGTCTTGGCTCTCCCAGACATTGTTACTACCTGTCCTAGTTAGGATTACTACTGCTACGATGAAACACCACGACCAAAGTAACTTGGGGAGGAAAGGCTTGTTTGGCTTATGCTTCATCATCGAAGGAAGTCAGGACAGGAACTCAAACAGGGCTGGTACCTATAAGCAGGAGCTAATACTGAGCCCATGGAGGGGTACTGCTTACTGGCTTGCTCCTGGTTCACTCAACCTGCTTTCTTATAGAACCCAGAATCACCAGGCCAGGGGTGGCACCACCCACAATGGGCTGGGCCCTCCCCCATCAATTACTAATTACGAAAATGCTCACCAGTCTTGCCTACAGCCCGATCTTATGGAGGTCTCAGTCAAGGTTCTCTCCTCTCAGACAGCTTGTGTTATGTTGTCATCAAACTAGCCAGCACAGTACCACAACCACGTGACTGTACCACTGAGCTCCAGTAGGCTCAGCTAGTGCTACAACCTAATTCCTTCAGCTCACTTTCTCAGACAGCACTTGAATTGTCTGCCTTCCTCTATTTGTATCAGAGGCCTCTGACTGCAAGCACCTGAAGTTTGTCTTAGGGTGTTCTAAAGTCCAAATGCACATGTATTGATATACCCTGGCCAGATGTGCTTGCAAGATATATGCAGGGGAGAAGCCATCAGACAAAGATGGATAATCCCGTGGATGGGAGATTTCTAACATATGTTCTATTCTGTTTACCACACTTCTTCGGTGGTATTAAGCACCAGCTCCCCACTGCAGAACCTGCCCAATAAAGCATTTGTTTGACTTTCTCTGCTTTCCTATACTGCTTCCTAACCTCTTACCATTGTTTCCTGGAACTATCTTCCAAATGAATGTGAACTCAAATACGTAGGTCTAGGTCTTTTTCTGGGAACATACCAACTAAAACAGGTGTAATCATTAGGCTTTGTGGCACAATTGAATCTAAGAATTTAATAGAAGGAGCAAATAGAAGGTAATTAAGCATTCTTTTCTTATTCAGAAAGCTGAATGGCTGATAATGCCATTAAGAGATAAGGAAAAGAGAATGGATTTGAGAAATGAAACTCTGTGTCTAGAAATATACAAGTTACTTGCTTGGTTGCCTAACATAAGTTTCTAGTAGGCATTTGAAGACCACTGTGTTAAAGAAAATTGTGAACAATCAGGTCCACAGGAAATGATGGATGACAGCATCATCTTACTTTTTAAGTACCCAATGCTGCAGAAGATTACGTTAACTGTGTAAAGATGTGTTTCTTTTGTTTATGCTGCATTTGTTTATTATGTAAAGATGTGTTGCTATTTCATCGTGCCTGCCTAAGGCATCTGATTAGTCTAATAAAAAGCTGAAGAGCCAATAGCTAGTTAGGAGAGAGATAGGTGGGGCTGGTGGGCAGAGAGAATAAGTAGGAGGAGAAATCTAGGCTAGATAGAGGAGAAGGAGAGAGAAAGAGAGGGCTAGAAGCCAGGCTTGGCCAGCTAGACACAAGAAGCTGTGAAAGTAAGATATACAGAAGGAAAGAAAGATAATAAGCCCTGCGGCAAAACGTAGCTGAAGAGAAACAGGTTAAGATATAAGAGATAGCAAGAAACGAGCCTAAGCTAAGGCAGAGCATGATTTGGGAGCTGATTGGTGGCCCAAAAGAGAAAGTGTGCTACAACCTAATGTGCACCCTTGCCCATGAAATCCTAGAATCTGCTTAGGTTCTTGGCTAGGAGACCGAATCTGTGGATATAGTTGAAGACCCCCAATACTTACTCTCAATAGTTTGTAACTTGGCCAATTGGAGCATCTGTTATCTTGGTGTGTAGGACTGTCAATCAAATATGATAGAGCATCCTTAATTAAGGAGTTCCCCAGATTAAGAAAGAAAGTAAAAATAATTGTGATTGCCTACAGTAATAGATAATTAAGCTGCCTTTTACTTAGATTCCTTATGAGTCTGGACAGGTGAGTATTGACAGAGGAGGCAATTCTGGACAATGTTAGAAGCTCACTAAGGAGACTAGTTGGGAGGGACAGAAAGGCTCAAGATAAATGCTTGGTGACAAACACAAGTGCGTCTAAGAGGTAGCTGTGAAGATATTCGTAAGCATGAGTGTAGTGGGTAGCCATCCCAGCCTTGGCCTGGAAGTTCCAACCCCCATTGAGGCTTCGGTAATGGTCATGCCCACAAGGCGGGGCTGAGGGAGGAATCGGAAGAGCCAGGATCGAGAGGAGAGGTCTCTCTTGGTTCTGGGACCCTGGAGGCCGGAGGTGGACCAAGCAGAATTCTCCAGAGAACATCGCCGGACTGCGCCATACCTTTCCCAGACCCTGCAACCTACCCCTTCATTTGTAAGTTACCCCACAAAATAAACCTCCCTTTTAACTACGTGGAGTGGCCTTAATAGTTTCACCAATACATGAGGATTTGAATCCAGCTTCACACAAAGCCAGGCATGGTGGTGTACATCTGTAACCCAAGAAGTAGCAGGATGGAGTTTGGGAAGAAAGGTTGATCCCCAGAGCGGGCTAGCCTATCTAGCCAATAGATGAATTCTGGGTTCAGTGAGAGACTGTGTGTCAAAAAGAAAGGTGGTAGCTCCTCTTGTCCAGATGGGAGTTCCGGGACAGGATGGAAGATGACTAGACTGCTGCACAGCTCCAGGGAGGCTACCTAGAAAACAGGACCCTGGGGAAGACACAGGGATCACCCAATGACAGAGAAATGGATGAGATCTACATGAACAACCTGGACGACAGTGGGAGTAATGAAGGACAAGTTTCCTGGGAAAGAAAGCTTAGGGGAGCAGGAGATCCCAGCTGGATCAAGAACAGAAAGGGAGAACAAGGAATAACAGACCATGATAAATGAAGACCACATGAGAACAGGAATAGGCAGAGTGCTCGAGAGGTCCCCAGAAATCCACAATGATACATCCTCTGTAGACTGCTGGCAATGGTCGAGAGAAAGCCTGATCTGACCTGGTCTGGTGATCAGATGGCTAAACACCCTAACTGTCCTGCTGGAACTCTCATCCAATAACTGATGGAAGTGGATGCAGAGATCCTCAGCCAGGCCCCAGGTGGAGCTCCAGGAGTCCAATTGTCAAGAAAGGGGAGGGACTGTAAGAGTGTGAATTGTTGAGACCAAGATTGGAGAGGCACAGGGACAAATAGCCAAACTAATGGAAACACATGAATTATGAACCAAAGGCTGTGGAGCCCCCAGCTGGATCAGGCCCTCTGGATAAGTGAGACAATTGAATAGCTTGATCTGTTTGGGAGGCATCCAGGCTGTGGGACCAGGACCTGTCCTTAGTGCATGAGCTGGCTGTTTGGAACCTTGGGCTTACACAGGGACACATGCTCAGCCTGGAAGGAGGGGACTGGACCTGCCTGTACTGAATCCACCAGGTTTAAATGAATCCCCAGGGGAGTCTTGGCCCTGGAGGAGATGGGAATGGAGGGGAGGGGATTGGGGGGAAGGTGGAGGTGGGTGCAGGAAGGGGGAGGACAGGGGAACCCATGGCTGATGTGTAAAATTAAAACACAAATATAATAATAAAAAATAAAAAAAAGAAAGGTGGAAAGTGACTGAGGTAGAGTCCAGGAAACTAAGGGAAATTAAGGCAACTTAATGTGTCATATGCTGAAGAGAAATCAAACATCAGAAGGACAGAAAATTCATCATTTAACTTATTGGTAAAAATTGCTTATGGCTTCTATAAGAGGAAGTACCCTGGGTGGCTAATATACATTATTTAATGTAATCTTTCTAGCAGGACTGTATTAGTAACCCTATTTTAATGCAACAAAACAGAATTTGTTTCATTTGCCCGAAGTCACATGCAGATTGATAAGTCAGAATTACAGGCAGTATCTTGAAACTAGTCTTTACAACATTAATTCAACTATTGAGTATTTAACTACAGTAATTAATAGTTAGTGAAAGCAAATGTTGAAGAATGGAGGGAAATTAAATTGTTGAGACAGTCCCCAGCAAGTAGGAACTTACTTATGAAAGTTGAAGTGATAGCACGTATTTAAAATGTAACTGTTCTAAGAGTTGGAACCATGATTCCCAATTTTTAAAATAGATTTGTTGTAATACATTAAGGAAAACTTATACAGTAGTGGCTATGTACAAAATCACATATAGCATATATACACATATATGTGCATATACAAAATATATTTCCTGCACAGACATCCTAAGACCCTTGTAGTTTCCTGAGGGATAAAAACATTTGATCCTTTCTTGGGTGATGGAGGCATCTTTCATTATGAGGTGACTTTCTAATGAGGTCATTTACTGGGATCTTGGGTTGCCTTAGGATAGGGGATGATTGCAATAAGTGGGATTACTTGGTTATTAATGGGCTGAACTTTTGGCTGTACTCCCAATGTCAGGTAGAGGAGAAGAGGTAAAGGTTGAGTTGATGCTAATGGCCAAAGACAAAAATCAATGGTGGCTTCATATAAGCTTCCATGAAAAGTCAAACAAGAATTTGAAGAACTTCCGGGTTACTGAACACACCTAGCCATGTCTTCATCTGCCTATTCATCTGTCCTTTTAAATGTTATTAAACTATTAAACACAATATTAAAACTATTAAATATACGTGTCTCTGAGTTCTATGAGAAAGCTAATCCTATCAAGGGAGGGACTGGTAGGAACAGGAACTCTAGTTTGTAGCCAGTTCAAGTATGCTGTTTAGAATTGGAGAAAAGAAGAGGTGGTCTTGAAGAACTGAATTATCCACCTGTGAGATGTGACTGAACTGAATTCTCTAGCTGGTGGCTACTGGAGAACTGTTTGGGAAGGAAAAGACTCACTCATCCGCTCACAGAAGTGTTCTGTGTTGAATTTGAGAGTGAAGTAAGAAAAAAAACCCTTTGGCTAGAAGTGTGTGGTGGACTGAAGGTAACTATAACAACAAAACTCAGCCTTTACTGTCTAGATTTACTGAATCCCACACACTAATGACCTGATAGAAGAAATATCCCCATTTCTTAGCATAAGACTATTTATTTCCTACTATTGTTTACATACAGTGTACAGCATTCTAATAAAATTAGAGATTCATTAAAAAGCAAGAGGGAAAAAATCTATTTTGGGGGTTGGAGGGATGGCTCAGCAGTTAAGAGTACTGGCTGCTTTTCCAAAGGACCTGGGTTCAGTTCCCAGCACCCACATGGAAGCTCACAACTGTCTGTAACTCCAGTTCCAGGGGATCCAGCATCCTCACACAGAGTATATACAGGCAAAACACCAACGCAAAGAAATAAAGATAGATAGATAGATAGATAGATAGATAATTAGATAGATAGATAGATAGATAGATAGTTTCAAGATATAAAGTATTCATAGAACCAGATATAGATAGAGCTAAAATACTAGGATACTTGAAACTTTAAATAACTATGATTTATAGTTATGATTAATAATAAACATATTACATATTTTAAATATGTAATATTATATCGCTCATTACAATTATATAATATACAATTTCTAATCCTAGCATTAATATAAATAATAAAATAATTATAAGTAAAAAACTGAGTTGGCTTTTCTATTTCTATAATAAAACACTCTGCCTAAATGCAACATAGGGAAGGAAAGGTTTTATTTAGCTTACATTTCCAGATCACAGGCCACGAGGAAATAAAAACAGGAACTCAAGTAGAAGCCATGGTGGAATGTTGCTTACTGGCTCAATCTCTGATTTGCTCATTTGGCTTATGCTCAGGTAGCCTTCTTGTAAGAGCCAGGGCCACATGCCTAGGGATGGTGCTGCCCACAGTGGATGGGGACCTCTCACATCCATCATTAATCAAGATAATCTCTCACAGACATGGCCACAGGCCAAATCTAATTTCAGCAGTCCTTCACTTGAGTCTCCTGATGACGCTAGACTGTGTCAAGTTGATAGCTGAAGCTAATTAGGACAAATACAATGGAAAAGAAAGGTAGCATTCATAGTTTAGTGTTTAGAGCAATAACATGAAAACTATAAAGAATAACCAAACTGAAATTCTTGTTCTAAAAATCATAATATCAGAGATGAGAAATTCTTTTGGTAGGTTTGTTAATAAAGTTGATTCAGCAGAAGAATCAGTATCCATGAAGGCCAATTGAAATTATCCATATCTAAAATTCAGTTTGGGAAGTGAGGAAAAACAAAACAAAACAAAACCTTCATACTAAATGGTTTAATTTATATGGAATTAGAATTCCAGAATGTAAGATAGAAGAAATTTGAAGAGTAAACTGGCTGATAATTTTCCAAATTTTACAAATTATAATACATCATAGATTCAAGAAGCTTTAAAAATACTGAGCAGGATAAGTACAAAGAAAATCATCTCTTGGCACAAATAAAGAAACTGGCTACACAATGATGACATTATATTTGCTACTCTTGACAGTGGGATGACAATAGCCTTAAACCACCATAATAAAAAAAGAAAAAAAGAAAGAAAGAAAGAAACTGGCTATTGCCAGATATGGTAGCACACGCCTTTAATCCCAGCATTCAGGAGGCAGAGGCAGGCAGGGAGGCCTGCCTGGTCTACATAGTGAGTTACAGGACAGCCTGGACTACATAGTGAGGTCCTTCTCGAAAGGATATATGATAGATAGATAGATAGATAGATAGATAGATAGATAGATAGATATTCAGACAGACAGATGAAGATAGATGAGAGAGAGAGATCAAAATACAAATATGGAAAAAATCTTGAAGATGGGTAGAGAGATAAAACCATTATAGTAGGGCTGACTAATGTCCCATCAGAAACCACATAAGCCAAAAAACAATCATGGCATCTCTAAAGTATTAAAAAAAAATCCCTAAATCTGGCAAAGTCAGAATTCTGTGGCTAATGAAAATATCTTTCCAAAATAAAAGTGAAAAAATTAATACCCCTAATAAAACACACACACACACACACACACACACACATTCAAACAATAGCTGAAAGCATTCATTGCTGGAGACATTTGAAAGAAAAAAATTAAAGAAAAAAATTTTAGACAAAAAGATTATGATACCAAGTGGGAATTTAAATTTATATGGAGGAATGAAGAGTGATGAAAATGGTACAAATGTGGACAAAAGAAGATACCATGTTCTTAATCTTCATAAAAGGCATTGACTATCTAAAGCAAAAATCAGTAAGAATGTCCTGTGGGATATACAGCATTTGTAGACTAGAGCAGAGAATGGGAATGAAATGTATTGTTCCATGTGTACCTTTACTATTTTTTGTTTGGTTGGTTTTTCAAGACAGGGTTTCTCTGTGTAGTCTTGGTGCCTGTCCTGGATCTTACTCTGTAAACCAGGCTGGCCTCGAACTTACAGAGATCTGCCTGGCTCTGCCTCCCGAGTGATGTGGTTAAAGGCATGCACCACCACCACCCGGCTACCTTTACTATTAAGTAATTATGTAAAGTACATTAGAATGAGAAAAAGTTTATAAGTCTCAGAACAACTACTACATGTAGTTGGAGAGCTTCTCTCCAGGTACCACCAAGCCACTGCGGTCCCTCAACCCACATATAAAATAATCACACAAACACTTATATTATTTACACTGCTTGGCCATTAGCTCAGGCCTACCATTGTCTAGCTCTTACTCTTATATTTAGCCCATTTCTATTTATCTATACTTTGCCACGTGACTCATGGCTTACCAGTACCTTACAACTTCCTTGTCATGGCAGCGGCTTGCAGTCTCTCTCTACCCAGCCTTCCACTTCCCACTATTCTCCTCCTCCTTGTGCCGCCTACCTTATCCTTCCTGCCTGGCTACTGGCCAATTAGCACTTTATTTATTTTAACCAATCAGAGCAACACATTTGACATGCAGAACATCCCACAGCAACTACACTAAAAAGATGAAGCAAAACTCAGAGCTATAATTATTAAGTCATTGTTAATAGAAACAAAAGGAATTAAACCAATTCATAAGAAGGTAGAGAAACAAGGAAATATTATCAAGGATAGAATACTCAAGAATATAGAAAATTACACTAAATGCCAATATTCTAAACATAATATAAAAACAAAAATTATTAGCTTAAGCATTAAAAAGAGCCAGGTGTAATGGTGTACACTTGTAATCCCAGTCACTCAGGAGGCTGAGACAAGAAGATCCTTTGAACACAGGTATTTGAGGACAGACTGGATAACATAGTAAGGCTGTCAGACAAAGGGAGCTCGAAATTAAGATCAAGATAGAGAGAGAGAGACAAAGAGAGAGTAAAATAATCTTTCTATAAAAATATACTCCAGGGCTGGCAAAATGGTTCAGTGGGTAAAGACACTTATAGATGGAGAGAACCAACTCCTGCTGGCTGTCCTCTGATCTCCAAATGCATATTGTGGTATGCAAGCACCTCCCACCCACTGCTACCTCTCCCACACAAATAAATAAATGTAAAAAATTTAAATACAAAAATATACATTTTAAATAAAAAGACATTAAAATAAGTTAAATGGATACTTATACCACAATGCAAAGTTTGAATCAAAGGAAAGATTATATTAATTAAGACAACATCAATTTCAGAAGTCAGAATATTATCAGATAGCTTCCATGGGGGCTGCAAAATATTTTATTTCTAGTAGTCACAGAACCAATATTGGTAAAATAACAGTAATTATATTAGTAAAACTCGACATAAATTTTAATCATACAGGCTGCAGAATTACATTAATTGAATTGCCAGCTAAGGTATATGGCACTGACTGTAAAGGACCCTGAATTTAGAATGAGGACATTAGAGTGACCTAAGAAAGAATCCCAAGCCCTTTGTCCACCTTGAAATCCTCTTACCAATTGAAAACAGTTTGTCCTGTGTTTGATACTAGACATCTCTTAAGATGAAAACATTGTAATAATTTCATCTGCCTTGTAAGAAGCCTGTTTTCCTTAAGATCTACCCCAACCACTTTTTCCATGCTAGAAAATCTTTAACTAAAGTAGACTTAAGCTCTTCCATCAGGGTCAATGCCAAGTAAGACAAGGGGGACAGCCTTGACAGAAAAAGAAGTTTACTATTTGCTTATATATTACAGGTACCCAGGGAATATGTGTGGGACCATATTAAAAGGAGTTAAAGCAAGAAAGACATTATAATTAGCTGGATTTCACAGATTTACTGATATGAGTCCAATAATCAGATAAATTAGATAATAGATTTAATGGGTTAACAAAAGCAGCTAGAAGTGTCACTAACCATTTCCATGTTAGTTCACTGAAATTTGTACTCCACAGTAGCCTATGTCTAATTAAGTTGAGATACTGGAACCTCCTTGGTGTAGAGAAAGTCTAAAGGCTTAGAGGAATAGACATATTGAAACAGGTTTATTATATATGATCTGTACATCTCGCTTCCCTTCCCCCAACTCTGTACATCACCAAGAGGATTCCAGGGGCCTTCCCTTTACTAAGGTGTTGTGTGACTTTTCCTGGGAAGACATGAAGAACAAAATGTCTGTTCACCTTAGATAGGATACTGATTGACAGACCAAAGGAAAGATTTCAAGTTGTGCTGGCTAGTTTTATGTCAACTTGACACCAGCTAGAGTCATTTTGGAATAAGAAACCTCAATTGAGAAAATGCCTCCACCAGATTGGCTTATGGCCAAGCATGTGGTACATTTTCTTGATTGTGATTGATGTGGGGGAGGAGTGTCCAGCTCACATGGGTGTTGCCATCGGGCTGGTGATCTTGGGTGCTATAAGAAAGCAGGCTGAGCAAGCCACAAGACACAAAGCAATAAGCAGCATTCCTCCATGGCTTCTGCTTCAGTTTCTACTTCCAGGTTCCTGCCCTGACTTCCCTTAATGATAGACTGTGATGGGGATGTGTAAGCCAAGTAAACGCTTTCCTTCCCAAGTTGCTATTGGTCATAGTGTTTATCATAAGAGGAAATAAACTAGAACAAACAACATAGATGGGAGATGCAGTCTCTTCTAGCCCTTCATAATCTATAATCATTTTCCATGATTCTTTTGACCTCTGACTCCTGGGATGCTGCTACTTATGCAGGGATGCTGTGCATCTCTTTATCCCAAACAGTCTTGACAGGACCAATCTATGCTGCTCAGTCTGGCTCAGGCCAAAGAGGGAGCTTGTCTGTGTTGTAGTCTGCCACGTTTGAAACTTGAACTGGTTCCCTGGTTCTGATAAGCTGCAGGCTGGCATCATGGCCTTGCTTAAATCAGCTACAGCTGGATGCCAAAAGGATCCAAGACAGAACAATCTTTTCCCCACTATATTTTACACCACATATTCTAAGGCAACAACTTTCCACCCCAAGGACAAGCATAATTATTTCTTCCATACATTGTCACTTGGCTTTAAAGTCTTCCAAAACTCACCAGCACAGTATCTTTTCTTTCTATTAATGTTTTCCCTAAGACTTCACTTGACACAAACTTTGTCACATTTGTCTTCAAGTGGCCTGGACAGATCCTTTGTCTGCTTTACCCTTCTCTAAGTTCCATCTTTATTGCTTTTATACTTTACAAACTCAATCTATATGTTTGTCAAAACCATTCACATCTCTTACAATTTCCCCTACCTCAGAAAGATCACATCTCTCTTTGGTGCTCAATACAGCCACCAAAGCCCCAGGCCAGTCTCACGTCCAGTGAACTGAGCATTGCATATTTCTCATGCCGAGTTCCCTCAGTAGTAACCAACCTTCCTTTTGTCATACAGTCCCTGATATTTATGAGGACATCACCTGGCAACAAGTGTCTATAATAGCTAGTATAAGCCAGTCTATGAGGGACTTGCTTACCTTATATTACCTTGGGTTATGCAACTTTTGTCTTAAGGAGGGATTGGTAGTTATTTTGTTCAGTTTCTCTGCTTACACAGGCTCTTTTATTGCTCATTTAAAAACTTTCCCCATCCAAGTAAATCAGATATTGAGCATTCTCTTTGTATTGCAGTTTCTTGTTCTGGGTCATTGTTAAGACCTCTGTATTGGTGAAATTATTAAGGCCACTCCACGTAGTTAAAAGGGAGGTTTATTTTGTGGGGTAACTTACAAATGAAGGGATTAGGTTGCAGAGTCTGGGAAAGGTATGGCGCAGTCTGGCGGTGTTCTCTGGAGAACTCTGCTCGGTCTACCTCCAGTGTCCAGGGTTCCGGAACCAAGAGAAGCCTCTCCTCTCAATCCTGGGTCCTCAGCCCCGCCTTGTGGGCGTGACCATTTACTGAAGTCTCAATGGGGGTTGGAACTTCCAGGCCAATGCTAGGATGGCTACCCACTACATCTCCCCCTTTTGTCTAAATAAGAAGGTTCTAACCTAATAAAGACTATATACAAAGAAATGGTTATCAAATATTGTCCAGGAGTAATGAGGGATAATGACCTAGATAAGTTGGAATTACAATAAATGCAAACAATATCAAGCAAAAAACACATACTAAAATCCAGGGAAGTCTAGAGTGTGGGTAGATGTTACAAAGATCATTCCAAAAGGTGTCCTATCCTAAAGAACCTGAGTCTAATACTTAATATATTCTATCTAAGATATATATATCTTTATATATATATATATATATATACACACACACACATATATATATATATATATATATATATAAAGTTGTAACTATAACTGCTAGTCTTCAACCTCATCAAAGACCTGAGAAGGAATATAATACCTGAGAAATGGGAGAAGGACACAAGCAACTTTTGGGAATCTTGCGAGAGTAGATAGTGACAGCTGGCAGCCTGGACAGTCACCTAATGTTTCTCAGCATCATTGGTCCATTCAAATTGGCTACAGGCCTAGAGTATCTGACAGACCATTTTCAGAAGCAGGAATTCTGAAAGACCATCTTACCTTATCTTGGCAAAGTACAGTGGTCGCTTTCCTTGTGTCCCACTTGTCCAGAAAGGACAGCATTCGTACTGTCAGCAGTTGAGGCAAGGGCAGTTCTTTGCCCAGTAGGCCATTTTGTGTGTGTCAACAAAATTCTAAGTTATTTAAATGCCATATTCTCTAGGTCTATGAAGTGTTTGAAGATTACCTGTCCATCTGACCTATGTATTTATAAATCTGGATAACCTAACTAACATAATTATAGAGATGACAAGCATAGGTTTTCTTCCTCTGTATTGAAGGTATATCCTCAGGAATATCCTCTATCACTTCTACCTCATTTTCTTCCTCTTTACTAAAAGATTGTGCCAATGGGTTCTAAGGTTTGGGATCCCAGGAAGGGTTGTTTAGCAAAGATCTAATTTGCCCTCTCTCTCCTTTGCATCTTGCCAGCTGTGAGAATTAGTAAACCATCATCTCTATCTCATCCTCACTTTGTTCTGCTTTTCTTGCAAATTAGAGGCTAACACAGCTAACAGTATTCATGTCTTTTCCCCATTGTAATTCCTCCTTATGTATGCAAGTTCTTTCCTGGAAGATAGCTGAGCCCCAGTAGCGTGTCTTATTGGCCACACCATGGCTACACAACTGATGCCACAGCCTGCTTATGATCCCATCCTTATGTGCTACTTTCAGGTAGCATATTCTCTAGCCCATCAGTTGTTTCTGGGGGACATCTGCATTCTCATGTAATGGACCTCACTCATCAGAGAGACACGCCTCTCCCAGATCAAGTAGATGAAGATGGCCTCCCTGGGACCCCCACAAAGATGGTTTGGCCTGGTTGCAAATTCTATCATCCACTGCAGAGAATATGTAACCACCACTATAATAAGGAGGCAAACCATCCCATACCACATGGAGAAAGCAGCCATTCTGAAGGTCCTCTGTCGTCACATGGATAAGCCTCAGTGGCACGTCTCATCACTAATTGCAGAGGCCATACAACCACTCCTCTCCAATTCATCTTTGTTTCTGCAGATCCCTGTTCAAGTGCCAATTGTGTTGTGTGACATTTTTGAGGGAGACATGAACAAATGTCTATTCACCCCAGATGGGACACTGATAATAGAAACTATTCTACACATCAGGTTTAGTGAAACAATGAGCTTGCTGGGGTTGTGCACAGAAGTATGGGTGAGGGATTACATACAAGAGCATGCATGACTCAATGGCATCTATTTAGTAAAAAGCCCACCGCAGCATGGGTGATGACTCACAAAAGCTGCATTCCTGAACAACTTAAGGCAGGTCAGCTGATCAGAGACTTTCTTCTTCCCAGCATTTATAACCCTGAGGAGGAGCCTTGTGACTTGTGTAACATTCAAGGGTTTCCTGAGACATTTTAAGTTCATTTACCTCCTCGGCCCTGTGTGTTTTCTTTCCTTCTTAATTCTCATGACTCTCTCCTCTCTGTAAGAGGGAATATTTCAATCTCTCCTCTCTGTAGGAGGGAATATTTCAATTTGGAGAAAATAGGTACACAACACAAAACAACAAATTCATTAGCAAGTAGGATGGCCTGCGTTATTTGTGTGCCAGAAATATGATATTACAGCCTCTTAAACACTCTTTAAGACTTATTTTGTGTGTGAGTGTTCTACCTGCATGTATGTGCACCACACGAAAAGTCTGGTGCCCGTGGAGATCAGAAAAGGGTGTTGGATCCCCAGGAAATGGAGTTAGAGATAGTTGTAAGCTACTATGTGGATGCTGGGAACCAAACCCAGGTACTCAGTAAGAGCAAGTTCTCTTAACTGCCATAATGTCTCTCCAGCCCTCACTCCCTCAGGAAGAGTCAGATCCCTTTTAGAAGCACTCATTTGTTGTAACATTGCCTCTAGTATAAACTGAGTATCCAAAAACTAAGTCTCTTCCATAGAGACTGGTGATTGTATTCAAAACAATTATGTGCTGGAAAAAGGGAATTTCCTATTGTTTTAGGGATTTCGGAAAACTTTAATGTAGTTTGGGGGACCCCTAAATATTCTGCAGTCTGCAAGCTTAAGTGGAGTCTTGCACTGACCAAGTAAGAGATGGAGCTTTAATTTGAATCACAGTGGTTTGAGTGGGGCCAGAGAACCATTATATGAAGATTTCATAAGTTTTCAAATGTGTAATTAGAAAAAGACACTAGCAATTAGCAGAAGCACCATATTTTCTCTCTGGTTTTGGAATAAGAATCATTATAGTGTGAAAGGCCAAGTTGAAACACACACACACCAAGATAGAAAATGAAAAAAAAAAAAACCCACCACATTCATTTCTTAGGGTGAGAGAATGAGGGATTGCAGATATTAATCATAACAATAAAGATTTGAAGAAAGTGGGTTGATGGATGCCCTCTCAGGCCAATTTAACTTGTCTCTTTGGACAGTGGGAAAAAATAGATCTTGGAGAATGACGGTGAATTAACATAAATTCACTCAGGTGTTACTCTAGATTTACATGTGCTCTTCTATACACAGGACCTTTATTGGAGGAAGTCAATCCATCTTCTGGTACCTTGTACACAGCTAATGACCTAGTATATGCTTTTATCTTATACAAATTCATAAAGAATACCAGGAGCTGTTTGCTTTACTTGGCAGGGCTAACAATATACACATTGAGTATCCCTTATCCAAAGTGAATGAAACCAAAAATATTTCTCATATCTCTTTTTTTTTCAGATTTTAAAGTATATAATTGTAGCAAAAAGTCTTGGGGCTAGGGTTCAAGTTTAAACATGAAATTAATTTATATTTCATATAGACATTACATACATAGTTTAAAGGTCATAAAATTTATAGTTTTAATAATTTTGCACATGAAACAGCTTCATGATGTTTAATTTCCCACATGTTACAGCATGTTAACATCAAAAACATTGGATTTGGAAATGATTTTGACTTTAGATTAGGGATGCTCAACCTGTATCATCATAATCTTGCTTCAGGACTATATCAATTCTCATGTTCTATGCCATTTCACAAATAATCTGAGCATCTTGATCTAATTCAGCTTCACATTGATCCAGTGACACACTAATGGCTGCATTCTAACTATACCTGAAAATCAGGGAACAGGAAAGACTTTAACTGTTACCTTTTTTCCCCCCTGAAGCTGAGGACCAAACCCAGGGCCTTGCACTTGCTAGGCGAGTGCTCTACCACTGAGCTAAATCCCCAACCCTAACTTTAACTGTTACTTTGTAAGATACATGCAAATAAAAGGACAACAGAAAAATTCCATTCCTGGTATCAATTTCTTTTGTAGTTAAGTGCCAATTATTATTGTCTCAGCTCTAAAAACAGTTTCTCTGATACTGAGACTGAAAACCTTATTCATTTGTCCTGGCAGCTAGTTTCTTGTCTACCTTCTGACTGGTTCTTATAGTCTCTTGGTACTTATGTGCTTTACTGTCCTATTAAGGTTTCTTCATCTTGGCAGTAGCTTTTCTTTTTATAGCAATAGCTGAATACAGTTTGTAGTTTTTCTGCAGTTCTGCATTTTTCATTCATTTGAAGTCAGCAATAGTAGCTAGTCAGAGCTTCTGCCTCTGTGGTTTGAGGTCCATGGCTAAATTCCTTGTTTTTCTCTTTTTGAATAAGCTTAGTTATATAAACTACAGTCACACTTCATTTGGTATATGATATATGAATTACAGACATACTACAAGATAGTTATCTATCTATTCAGCCTTAGAAATGGCCCAGAAAAAACTGGAGTGGTTGGTATTTCTAGGTAAATCACCTCTGGCCAGAAACAGTGTCATCTAGTGGTTCTTAGAGAACATCCCGTAGGGTAAGATGATTTGTCTTAGTATGGTCTAAGGTTCCACTGGATAGCAAGCATAATAAAGAACTTCCTGAGCAAAGCTAAGGAGCATTATACCACCAGGACATCCTTTCCAGAAGCCAGATGTGTGCATATTCCTGTGTGTTATGACAAATGAGCTTTAGAGTTATCAGAAGACAACATGTGCCAGGTACCCAAGGAAAAAGATTTGCAGCTTCAAGTATGGCTGGGAACATGACAGATATTCTTAAATGGATTCAGTTCTCAATTTCTTCTCTAAGAATTCTACATTATTTTTCCCCCTGTTTATGTTTGAGATGCCTTTTTCATTATGTCTAAGTTAGCTGCATAATTATTGTTCCAATAAAGCAGCATACTCTGCAAATTAGAGATTTGTAATTATTTTGCAATATATACTTGATAATAAAGTTTAAGTGGGTTTTAATGCAGTCATATTATCATGAGAGATTTTCACATTATGTCTTCTGGTTGGACAAAGGTAAGAATGAACTACAAGAGACAAATATGATTTAGGCTTGTAAATTTTGAAATGTAACAATTATTTAAATTTTTATTAACTACATGTGTGAACTTACCAATAATGTCTATGAATAATTTGAAGAGATTATCATTATAGTTTTTCACAGAAAATGAACACTGTCATTTCAGTCATAAAACTGTATATTAAAACATGTTATGTTTGCAGAAGGAATCTCGGATACTTTATCAAATTTTTAAAAAGATTTTATTTAGAAACTTATACAGATTAAATATTTAACATCCTTAGTATTATACATTCATTTTATTTTTTCACTAACAATATACAGCATTAAGCAAGCACAGTGGCATAAGCCTGTAATTACAGCATTTGGAAGGCTAAGACAGGAGGCTCAGGTGCTGCAGGAGTCAGCCACAAAATGAGTTCAAGACCAACCTGGGCTACAAGAGACCCTGTTTTGAGGGTCAGAACAGGTGACAATATGCACCACAATATGTGCTTTTGTTATTGCTGTTGTTTCTTAAAGTATATGATATAAAGAAATTAAATTTCCCCAAATGCCATGTCTTTAAATCTTTTAAACTTACCCAGTGTGTCATACAAATGTTATTTCTAAGGCTGCCAGGATGTGAGAAAAAAGGCTAAGAACCACTGCTTCTTAACCTGAGGTCCTTCATGAAATGAAGTGCTGTGAAATATGGAGAAGTATCTTTCTGTAGAAAAGGTCAGTTGCTTTCAAAGCGTTAAGAACCAGCCGACTTCAGGAATTTCAAGTGCCCTGTGCTCTCACTCGTGGTGAGATGGACTCCAGGGCACAGCCAGGCCTCCAGTACCCCGGATGGGAAGGGTGGAGGGGCTGCAAATAGAACTGGGGCTCTCGTCCCTTTGGCTCTGTTGAGAATCCTGCTCTTGGCTTTTCCTTCTTCAAATTATGCTACCACTGCCAAACCTGGTAATGTACAGTCCCAGCACTTGTGAGGCAGAAGCAGGAGGATCAGGAATTCAAGGCTAATCTCTGCTATATAGCAAGTTTGACACCAGCCTAGGCACAGGAGACCACCTCTCTCTCCTCTCTCTCTCTCTCTCTCTCTCTCTCTCTCTCTCTCTCTCTCTCTCTCACACACACACACACACACACACACACACACACACACACAGAGAGAGAGAGAGAGAGAGAGAGAGAGAGAGAGAGAGAGAGAGAGAGGGAAACAAATTAAGTTGGTATAGTCAGGAGAGTTTGGAGGTTTTCATAGTTGATACCTCTCAGATCACCAGAAGAAACAGCAGGAATTTAGATCCCAGAGAAGAACAGGAAAAAAATGACAGCAAAATAGATTTCTTCTCTATAATCCAGCCCAATTCAAAAAGGAGCTACCAAGGGCGGTGGTGGCGCACGCCTTTAATCCCAGCACTCAGGAGGCAGAGGCAGGTGGATCTCTGTGAATTAGAAGCCAGCCTTGTCTACAGAGAAAGCTACAGGACAGCCAGTGCTACACAGAGAAACCCTGTCTCAAAAAACAAAAACAAAAACAAACAAAGGAACTATCTTGAAATGTGTAGCCAAAGCCTGAAAGTTAATTTCCTTGGAGTCTAGAAAAGATCACTGAATCCATAGTACCACTAAAGTATACTGTAATTATTTGTTGATGCATACATATCTCCTTGACCAGAGGCTTTGGGCTCCTTGAGACACGTATTCTATTTTGTCCTTAATATAGGCATGGGGGACCAGTGAGGACGGTTCAGTGGGTAATGGTACCTGCTATCAAGCCTGATAATCTGAGTTTGATATCCATGATCCTCATTGTGGAAGGAGGGGACTCTATCCCATCAGTTGTTCTCCAACCTCCACAGGTGAACCATGACATGTGCATACCCCCTATTCCACACATAATGTAAAAAAAAAAAAAAAAAAAAAAAAAAAAAAAAAAAAAAAAAAAAAAAAAAAAAAAAAAAACCAAAATAGACTATTTTTAAAAAGCTAGTGTTGACAACACATCTGTAACCCCTGTGATTAGAAAGCAATGACAAGCAGGTCAGGGGCTTGCTAGCCAGCCAGTATAGCTGAATTGACTAGTTCCAGGTCCAGTGAGAGGCAGGGATAAAAAGTTTGACACCTGACAATGACCTCAGTCCTCTACACATGTATGCACAGGCACATCCATCTTTACACTCACACACACGTTTCCAATACACATGCATAAACACAGAAATAAAAAAGAATACCTAGTATATAACATACACTCAACATTCTCTCAACTGAGTTAATAAACATGCAGCAATAATTTTCAAGTCTCAGTTTCTAATATGACACGAAGATATATTTCCTTTATATGTTAATAAATCAACTTCCTGATATAAACAGTGCAAATGTGAATATTATATAACCCAATTTCATCACCTTAGATATGCTGAACAAAAATGTTCTACACTTACCTACAGATGATATGTATCTTGACCACTAACCTACAGTTTAGATAAAGCATGAATCATATCTTTTAATATCTTTCTTTTGCTTGAAGATATTTCCTGCACATAGAATACACTCAACAAGTCCTCTCTGAACTCAGAACACACCACACTACAGAGAATAGAAACTTATCTTAATTGCATGCAGGGCCTTTTAATTTACATACATTATCTCATTTGATTATGAAAGTCCCTGTGAGTTTGAGTTTCATCATAGAGAACAAGGAACTACAGCTCAAAATGTTCACACCATTTGCATGAGGTTTTACACAGCTGGAACTAGAAGCAAGGTCGGACTCAGAGTAGTGCGCTTTCTCACTGTAAGGCTAGTGGAATCACACGTCTCCTCTCGAAGATGAATTTCTTTAGAGTATATTACTACGTAGAAGAAGACAGTCCAAGTTTTCAACCACGTGTCAGTAAGGGAATGAACTACTGAGAATTATTGATTTGGGCAATACTCCTTTGGTTTATAAACACATTTATTGGAGGCCATTCATCTCTCAGCTATGTAGAGCTCTTGGTTCTCTACATAGTTTTCTGTTTGGTCTCTGAAGTATTGGTTCAAAGTTCTTATTTCTGAACTTTGCCGTTTCTTTCCTGTTTGCTGAGGAGCTTTGGGGAAAACATTGTGAACCATAGATCTTTAATTTTTGTCTCTTAGGCACTCTTGATCACCACCAGGGGGCAAAAGCCTCACAGCTGGTTTCTCTGCAGTACATTCGACAGAGGTCTGTACAGTACAGGGACCCTCGGTGATTCTTGGTGGAACCTCCCTGCTAATTATTGCAACCACGGGGCCCCAGGGAGAGAACAAAGACTCAGCAAAGAGGGCTCTTGTGCCACTTACCACACAGCAACCAGAAAGAGCCCACGCCAGCCCCGTCGGTTTAAAAGGAGCAATGAGACCCAAGAGTGTTTGAGTGACAGACAGAAAGAGGTGGGCTTTAGAAACTGCAGAGCCCGAAGTGTGTGTTTTCTGCAGCTTGGAGATGGACGGTGGCATTTACCAGCTCATCCACTCCACGGTCTCTGTGTAAATATCAACGGTTTGCACTGTGTGGCATTTTCCCCCCCTTTTTAATCTTGTTTTTTTCCATTACATTCTTGATACCAACAGCTTATCCTTTAGAAATGTATTCCTTTGAACAGTTTAAAACTACATTTTCACATCTCTGAAATAATGGAATTGGGGGGTGGGGTGGGGAGAGGAAGAAAGCTCCAAGGAGCAAGTCCTTGTTAGTGGAGATCTTCACAGCAGGAAGCAAATGGAAGGAAGGGATAGGGCAGGTTGGAGCTTTCCAACCCAGCTCCAGCTCTCTGTGCCCCCGGGTTCCCTCAGCATCTCTTCTCCGGGGCAGTGACTGGCTTTAGGTAGTAGAGGAAGCATGAGGGAACCACCAAGTTTCCAGTGTTCACCACGGGGAGGTCTTCCTTAGGAAAAGTCTCGTCGTTAACCGTGAGGCCCTTTTATGAGGAGGAGCGTGGGAAAGCTCACGAGGAGCCCCCGTCTTGAGGGCCAGGTCCCGGCGGGTGGGCTGGTCCCCGAGGTCCAGCTCAGAGAAAAAGCGCCTGACACCCGCGGAGCTCTTTGCCACCGGCAAACGTTGTCTGTCGGCCTCAGGATTTTCACCCCAGTTTTTCTCTACGGCTGCTCAGGCTGCGCGCCCCACCTCAAAAAAATGGTTGTCTTTCGGGAGTGCGGACTAGCGGCTCCCGGGCTCGGGACCCCTTACCCCGGGGGCTTCCCGGGGTCCCTCTCCCGTGGCGCCCCACGCCGCTCGGGCGGCGGCCCGGCGGGAACCCCCGGCGCGGCGCCAGGCCTCGAGGGCTGAGCCGGGAGGGGGCGGCGGCCCGCGGCGCGGCGCGCGCAGCCGGCTGGCTTCCGGCAACGCAAGGGTTACGCCGCGGCGGCGGCGCGCGCCGAGGGGAGAGGCGGTTGCTGACAGGTGGCGCCTGCGCACTGGGAGCGCTCATTGTGCCCCGCAGCTGCCGAACCGCCCGCCCGCCCGCCCGCCCGCCGCCCGTTCGGCGCGTCAGTCGGCGAAGAGTCCGGTGGTGGGTGCGGAGCCCGGGGCCGTTCCCGCGGCTCCCTCTTCCTCCCCGTCCCCCTCGTCCCGACCCCTCACCCTCTGCCCCCCATCCCGGCTCCGTCCCCCTCCCGCCCCCTACACTCAGGACGAGAATGCCCTGCCCGGAACAACCTAGCAGCGCCTAGATGGCTTTGGTCACGGTCCAGCGGTCGCCTACCCCCAGCACCACCTCCAGCCCCTGCGCCTCGGTGAGTCCCTCCGGGCGGCAGCTCCTCGCGTCTGTCACTGCGGCTCCGCTTTGCCTCAGCGGGTCCCGCCGAACGCCACTGCGCACGCGCCGCGCCTCTTCCCAGGCCTTGGCACTCAGGCTGCCGCGACCCCCCCCCCCCCCCCGACACACACACACCCTCATCCTACGGGCGAGCAGCAGCCAGGGCCAGGTGTTGGGTTTGGGGGTCCCCATCACCCGGAGCACCCAGCCCCTCGCGGCGCTGGCTCGGAAATCTCCCGTAGCATGCTTCCCATGGCTTGAGCACTTCCTTTCGGCTATGAGTCATTCTTGCTTTTCACCCTCCCCCTTCTTCTACCCTCTGTTGCTCGGTTGCAGGGAGGGCAGCGGTGGGCTCCCACATTACCCCCGACCCACACCCATATCCCTTCCTCACACCGTTTAGGGACCAGGTCGGTGCACTGCGCATCCTTCTTGCCTGCCTTTCACCGTCTCACTGTGTGTGTGTGTGTGTGTGTGTGTGTGTGTGTGTGTGTGTGTGTGTGTGTGCCTGCCTGCTCACCAGTCTCTGGCGTCTCTTTCTCTCGGGCTCTGTACAGTTCAGGCTTCATTGGGCTGCTCAATGGTAGTTACTGCCCGGTTTCTTCCCTCCCTTAAAAGATGGCAGTGGTCTACTCTAAAGATGGCAGTGGTCTACTCTGCTTCTTGGACTTTTACCTTTTCCAGTCAGGTCCCAAAGCATCGGGTGCTGCTGGATGACCAGTGCCAATTCATTTCCTTCTTACAGATACTTACGCCTTATGCTCATTGCTCATGATGGTTCTCGCTCTTGGGCTGTGCTTGGATGGTTCATTACTTCAAATGCTTGTGTCACTAAAGGCTGTTTCCAGAAGGAAAATGCCCATCAACCAGCTTTTTTTTTTTTTTTTTTTTCTGCGGGGCTTCTCTCTGCCTCCATCCCCACCCACCCCACCTCCTTTACAGGCTGATTCTTAGGATTCATTTTTGAGAATACTTGCTAACATGTGTATTGAACCAGCATGGTAAAAGGGGCCATAAAAACAAACAAACAAACAAACAAACAGGTGTGGAGAACCTGTTTCCTACAGACTTGTAATTTTTAACATTGGATTTTGTAATGTCAAGGTGCAAAGAGGTATTCAATGAACACTATGACCTCCCACTGTATAAAAGAAAATTGGGTGGTTAGTATTTGTTAACTGAGGTATGAGGTTTGGTATCTTGAAAGCATGTTGCCTTATGATTTCAGTATTGTTTCCTGAATTTCAAAATTTTTCTTGCATATAGTGGTCCTTTCTTCCTTTGTGTGTATTGTGTGTTTTTGTGTGACTAAATTGACAACTTTACCCTAATTCAAGAAATTAGTCTACTTCAGAGGTTAATTTACCTTGTGTTGTTCCAGGATACAAAACTGAGATCTTTGGACAGAAGTTTAGAGAGGCAAATTTTCATTGGTTTAGGGAGGAAGTTTGTAGAAATAAAGTACACTGTTCTGCAAAACAGTTAGCACACATTGCTAGAGGTATCAGGCAGAAGTTGGAGGGGGGGGATGCTTTAGCCAGAGAGCTGATATAAGGAATTCCTGCAGTAAAGGATGAGAAAGAGTTTCCAAAGCTTTACGATTCTGTGATTGTGCTTCAGAGCTGATAAGACATTTTAGGATCTGCTAGAGACAAATATCAGAGGGGTAGAAATGTAGCATTTTCATGAGTAGATTTTTTGCTTTATGGTAGATATTTCAAAATTCATAACATATCTTTAGATCATCTTAATTCACTCCACTAGTAACTTCTCTGGTTTTTGTGGTTACCAGGCCTAGTTTTGGCTATGGAAGCAATCAAGAGTGATTGTTATAGATACTAAGTCATGTAAGTAGATACAGACATATGAAGTAGAACCCAGTATTGTAATATTATTTTCCCTGGGCATTGCTGAAAACTTTTTATGTTATAGTAACATTTATTAAGGCATTGTCATACTAATTGTTTTGAAGTAAATGATTAATATACAGTAAAGCCACATCTATTTGACATGGCTTCATTGGTCAAAACTTGGGATACTTTAGAATCTTGAAGAATGTTAGTAGTAATTTTTAGCTTAGGCAATTAAAATTGGTCATGTAAATACTATAGTATTTATTGTAGTAAATACTGAGTGGTAAACTCAGTAGTTAAGCTAAATGACAGCTATTTCTGTGTCCTCTGGTCTGGTGATTTCAGTTGTTTATACTCGGCCCTGTGTGTGAGTAACAATCAGCATTGTTAGCTTGACTTACAACAGTTATCTTTCCCTTTAAATTGTCTTCCTATTTGATTTCGCCCAAAGCTGTGCTCAGCTCAGTTGTCTTGTGGTCCTTGTATTCCAGTATTTGGCTGCTGTCTGACCTGCATATATTTTGCTGTTTTATCTCTTGCTGAATGAATGGGTTGGTTGGTTAGCTTTAAAAGTAAGGAAGAGTGTAAAAGGAAGTTGGAACTATAAATAAAAAGGATTTCATTTTGTGAGACTAGTAGTTTAATCTTTTAATTACTTTAAAGCATTCTGTAATACCTTTCACTGAGTATGTTGGACATTTTAATACTGTCAGATCTTCAGTATTTTTTTTTCATTAAGCATAAAACACACTTGATCACTAGAGTGATTAGTCTTTAAGTTTACTGTGAAAGTGTGTCCAGAAAGGCTTACAGAGGCAGAAGACCCATCCTAAATGTGAGTGTGTCCAGAAAGGCTTACAGAAGCAGAAGACCCATCCTAAATGTGAGTGGCACCATCCTATGGGGGACACTGGATTGAATAAGAAGTCCAGCAGAGCTCCAGTATTCCCCTTTCTCTGTTTTCTCATCTGCCAGCATGTCAGCAAATTGCTGCTACCATGCCTTCCATTCTGTACCAAGGACTGTGCTTGTAAACTGTGACCCAAAATAAATGCTTCCTCCTTAAGTTGCTTCTTTTTAGGTGTTTGATCACAGAAGCAAGAACAACAACCTAATACAATCACCTCTATGTATGAGTGACTATTATAGATACTAAGTCATAGAAGACACTCACCTGTCTAACAGATGATATAATTTGGGTAACAGGCTAGTAGAAGACAAATAGGGAGTGGGAGAATAGAGATAGTAAGGGCATTAATACTGTATATTTGTGAACCAGCTTGCAATGGTCATAAGTATTGTCTGAGTTCAGATTGGTATAAGTTCACTAATAGCAATAGTAATTAGAAAACCAACAATTTCTTATTTCTTTTGAGTTCTCATCATGCTGAATACTTTACATACAAGAGTTAATTCATTTATTCCTTACAATGTGTCAAAGGAAAGTTGCTTTTATCCCTGTGTTATAGATGAAGAAATGGAGGCAAGGGATATTTAAGGAATGTGTCCTGTATCACTCAGCCAGTGACTGGAGTTGTAATTCAAATCCAATTGTGTCTAACCTTTGAAGGTAATGTTGAAATGATGGTGATGAAGAAGTATCACAGTTGGTGTCTCTCAAACCAGCTTTTGAAATATAATTTGAATTTCTATAGGCTAGGATTGAAGATAAGAGCAAGGTATCCTAGTTGGAGAAAAGCTATGTGCTCTAACACTTAAAGCCAGAAAAGTACAATGCATTAAGTGAAAAGTTTTAAGTAGATCACTGTGAGGGTTTATTTGGACAATGAGAGAGCAAAGTGAGAGGTAGCTAGGGCTGTACAGGCACTGTTGAACCTGGGATTTGGGATTAATGAAAAAGGTAATAGAAATTTCTCACAAGTTTTGAGCAAATGTGATCACAGTAGTGTTTTAAGAAAATCTATCTAGGGGTTTGGGGCTAGAGAGATTTTAGGAAAGAAAAGAGAGACCATGAGTAGAGCCAGTTAAGGCTATTGTTGAGATCTGAACTGGGATTTTGAAGTGTTAATGGAAGAGACAGATGTCAGGGATTGTGAGAAAGACTGAGTGTCTATATGGATAGAGAAATCAGAGATACCAACTTTGGGAATATATTGTTCATCCTAGAAAATAAATGTTCCCTGGGGCTGGAGAGATGGCTCAGACATTATGAGCACTGGCTGCTCTTACAGAGACCCCAGGTTTGATTCTCAGCAATCACATGGTGGTTTCCAACATTCTGTTAACTCCAGCTCCAGGGCATCTGACTCCCTCTTCTGGCCTCTAGGGGCATCACACACTCATGTGAGTCATAGGCATAGACCTTCATGCAGGCAAAGCACCCATACACATAAAAATAAATTTAAAATCTTAAAAATAAAGAAAATAAATGTTTTTTTTTTGTTGTTGTTGTTTGAGACAGGGTTTCTCTGTGTAACAGCCCTGGCTGTCCTGGAACTAGCTCTGTAGACCTGGCTGGCTTTGAATTCACAGAGATCTGCCTGCCTCTACCTCCCAAGTCCTGGGATTAAAGTTGTGTACCACCACCACCCGACCAAATGTTTCTTAATTAATAGGGGCAATTTAAGAATTCTTGGGCCAAGAGTGTGCCTGTGACTCAGCTCTGGGTTCCAACCTCAGCAGCATCAGCAGCACCAACAGCAACAACGAAATCTGCTCTCTGTTCTTTCCGATATTATTTTTCTTGTAATTTACTTTAATTTTTAAAAACTGCCATTTATTTCCATTTGACACATGGTAATTGGACATTTTTTATGTGGGATAGTTTGGTAATTTGATACATGCATACATTGTATAAATGATCAGATGGTTGTATCGATCACCTTGGACATTTATCATTTCTTAGTGTTGGGAACATTCCAAATTATCTTTACCAGCTTTTTTGAAATATATGATTACTTGTTATCAATCCTATTTCTCATACTGCGCTGTAGCATATTAAAAGGGATTTCTCCTGTTCAACTGCACACCTGTACTTCTTAACCAATGTCCCTCTTTCTCCTTTCCTACACTTTCCCAGGCTTTGGTAATCACTATTCTCACAATTTCTATGAGATCAACTTTTTAGCTTCCACATGAACTGCAGAACATGTAGTATTACTCTTTCTGTGTCTGAATTATTTCACAACATAATGTTCCCTAATTCTATCCATGTTGTTGCAGATAACAGAATTTTATCTTTTTTTGTAAGTAAATATTATTTCATTGCATATGTACTTTCTTTACTTTCTTGTCTTCTGATGAAATCTGGGTTGATTCTGTATGTTGGCGGTTGTGAATAGTACTATAATAAACATGCCAGTGCAGATGTTTTTTCATACCGATTTCATTTCCTTTGCTGGGTCATCTGACAGTTCTGTGTTTTGTTTGCAACTCACCATACTGCTTCCTGTAATGGCTATACTAATTTATATTACTACCAGCAGTGTATGGGAATTCCCCTTTGTTTTCATCCGTACCAGGAAAAAAATTTGTTTATTGACACACATTACATATATATTTGTGGTATATAGCATGGTATCTTGATGCATATATTGAAGAATGATTAAATGAAACTAATTAATATATTCATTACCTCTCATATTTTATTTATCATATATGTTTTAAAGTCACTTAGCAGTTTTCAATACATTGTTAACTGTGGTCACTGTACCTTACAATAGTCCTTGTAAACAAAACTTGGTACCATGGAACATCTTCCAGTCCCCACAACCTCTAAACTGGTAGGATATGTTTTTGAGTTGATATTTGTATTAATACCAGATCATAGAAATATAGTGTTTCTGGTTTTGTGATCTAATTTAATTCCTTGGTTCCTGGTCCACATCTCTTTTCATGTTATGTTAAGAGAAACAGGACATGAAGCTTGTCTGGGATAATAATTGCTAATTGAGTAAAGGATCAAGACTTGAGATATAATAAAGAGTACACATTCTTTTGGGGGGTTCATTCACACTGCAGCATTGGCAGACTAGAACAGAATCATGTAAGTCTATACAAATCAGTTTTAAGTGATGCTCTTATTTGAAGCATATTAGTTCTTAATTTACACAGATTTCTCATAAATTAGATATTTAATTTCCTTTCTCTTAGAAGATCATCAACAGCAAAGTAGAAATGGAAGCTTGCAGGTACTGGAAAACACACACACACAGAGAGAGAGAGAGAGAGAGAGAGAGAGAGAGAGAGAGAGAGAGAGAGAGAGAGAGAGAGAGAGATACTTCCATTTGGAAAATGAAAGCTGGTGATTTCATGGCAGGAGAAGCTGAAACAAGTGACTGGCAAAAGGTGGTGGGGGTGGGGTGGGGCAGAGCAAGCTGGGTGTTGAACATCTGTAATCCCAGCACTTAGGAGGCAGTGGCAAGAAGATTGTGAATTTGGGACCAGTTTAAGTTAATAGTGAGTTCCTGACCAGCCTGGGCTAGATAGGGAGACATTTCAGAAAGAGATAGTCAGTAGGGGGAAGAATTTAGCATTTCTTTGTATTTACTGTATCCTTCTCAGACCTACTACTATCTTATAATTCATGGTTCATAATCATGACCCTGAATCATAATAAGAAGGCTTAATCTTATTTGGGCTTGATTTAAGCAATAAAGGTTGAGTATGGTATATTGTTAGCTGTCCATCCAGGTTTCACCAAAGTTTTCATGTTTAATGTGCATACTTTAGCATTGCATTGTAGTGTAGTTTGTGATCCCTGCTCCTCAGCAAGCCAAGGGAGAGTATTATGTGTTTAAAGATAGCATGGTAAATATTGTAAGACTATCATCAAGGGAAAAGAAAATGTATGATTGGGGATTCATAGTTCATTCACAAACATATTTTCTTTTTTTAAGTTTTTTTTTTTTTTATGAATTTACTGTATAACACCAGAATGGTAAATGACTCAGTTACAACCTTACAATGGCCATTCTTTAACAAAGCAAGTGACTCTTATTTACATCAAACTAAGTACGCAACTGAAGGATTTTGAGATGGTCACTGAAAGCAGTAATTAGAAAAGTTCCAGAGCTACAATTGGGGTATTTTTTAGACTTGTGTTCTTCATGAGTATATTCCCTGTAGGCTGTCGGTGTTTGCTAGTACTGTAGTTACTCCCATCACTTCTTCCTGAAGCTGCTCACAATGCATTCTGAAAGAAGCGGTGAACTATTGAGTCCTTCTGGGAATAGCCTGCAGCGCCTATAATCCTGGGACAGGCCTGGAGTGTCCCAGCTGCAAAAGCCTGATTCACAGTTGGCTATGGCTGTACTTGTGACTCTGTTCTAGATGTCAAAACAAGAGACGTGTTGGGATTAGCTGGTTCTTAAAGGTAATGTTTCAGGTGGAGGCTGACAACATTTTCCCTTCAAGACACATGCAATGCTCATTCCACCAACATGGGTGGAGTGGCAGGCAGGGTGAAGATGGACTTCAGTACCCCATTTTCTTTTGACTGAACTCGTGAGCCCCGTTACCTTTCACTTTTGGCCCAATGGGGACTCCAATTTTATTTCTTTGAAAATATTTAAACATTTATTTATTTGTTGTGTGTAGGCATGTACACTCATGTGCCACAGCATACACATGTAAGTCAGAGGACAACTTAGGAAGAGTCAATTCTCTCCTTCCAGCATGTGGATTATGAGAACTGAACTTAAATAACCACACTTGGCAGCAAGCATCTTTACTGGCTGAGCTATCTTGTTGATCCCCATATTTTATGTCTTAATCATACTAGATAAAAGAGAGATTATTCAGATGTGGCCACACTCTCCTTCCTCAACAGAGGAAACAAAACCAAGACAAATACAAAATTGATTTCTACAAAGTATAAATACTTAAAAGTGATACTGTTGAAGGCTTTGAAGACAGTCTTACAAACTTGCACACACTCAATAAATAGCACATGACATTATATAAAATATGGAAATGCAAAAAGTGTGGAGAAGAAAATAAAAAGCATGTGTCATCATTGTATGCTCTCTCTCTCTGAGTGAGCACTGTGTTGCCTTAGCTGGCCTCAAATTTGTGACCTTTTTGATTTAGTTTCCCCAGTTCTGGCATTTCCATCATTACATTTTATGAGCTGAAAGGCTGCTGTGTATATAATCTTGTCTTTAATATTTTTAAAGTTTGGTTTATATCACAGGTTATTGTCCTGTCAAGAATGGCTACACTGAGAAGTTACATTGTGACTCATTCCGACTATTGTTGGTGGGCATCTAGCTTTCCCCATCATTTTTATATACAAACATTATTGTGCAGAGATATTTGAATGCATTTGGAACATTTATTAAGATTTCAAGACATGCAATTATTGGAACACAGGGTATAAATACTCTTCAGACCACTATTACATATTTATGCTTTGTGAAAAGGTTATTCCAATTAACATTTATTTCAACCAGCATCATTTAAGAATGTTCATTTCTCCTGACCTTATTAACGCTGAATAATCTCATTTGAATTTTAATAATTACTGATTTGAGGGAAAGGATTAGTATCTACTCTAGTAGTTGTATTGATTTTGTATTTTATTATTAAGTAGGTTAAGCATTTTTCAGGTGTTTAGTAGCCATTTATATTAACTTTTTAAAAAGACATATTTAAGGCTGAGGTTATAGCTCAGTTGGTAGAGGGCTTGCCTAGTTTGCATGGGGCCCTGGGTTTGGTTTGTAGTGCCATATAATATCAGGCATGGTGGCATAAGCTTGTAATCCCAGTTTTAGGTTAGGCTAGGCTACATGAGACCTTGTCTGTCTCCCACTCCCCCCCAATCCAAATAAATAAATGAAATATGAAGTATAATTTACAAATCTTGAAATATGTCTGCTTAAATAATTTTACAATTCATTGATTTTTAGTAAAGTTACAGAAGTTGTACAACCCTCACTTCAATCCTATGTTTCCTGTTTTTTGAACAAATTTTTCATTGTTTTAAGTTTGTGTACCCTCCTGCTATATTAGGGCTATTAATGATTAGTTCTATTTATTATTAAGATTTGCTTTTTAACTCAGTTTTTATTACTCTTAGAATAAAGTCTATAACTGAAAGTTTGGCTGTGAGATCCTGAGTGAGTCCTTCCTGCTAGCCTCTTAAGTCCCGTCTCTCCCACTCCCTGCACTGCATACTGCTCATAGTTAAGCTCACATGCTGTGCTCCCTTTGGTCTTTAGGCTTTGGCACATGCTTTACCTGGAACACTTTGCCTTCACTCTTTACCAAACTAATTCCTAGTTATCCTTCAGGTCTCAGTTTACATGTCACTTCTGGGAAGCTTCCCTGACTCCACCCCCAGACAATGGTAGGTTTTCCTTCTGTGTGCACCCCAGCACCCTGTATTTAATTATGGTGGCTCTTATCAGTTTACTGTACTTTATTATTTGGTTGTTTATCACCTAACTTTTAAGCTTGGGCCTAAGTACATAGGTTTATTTTTATATCATCAGGGCTCAACACATTTAACACAGAGATCAGTGAATGAATCAATGACTATAGTTATACTTAGCATTCTTTCTATTTTGAATTCTATTATTTTTTTAAGACTAGAAATATGTTCCAGTCAGGAGCCCATTGGATATGACTACTTTCAATTTAGATACTTGTTGCCAAATTGTCTCCCAGAAAAGTTAACTCTTTGTTTACAACCACTGTATAAAAATATTTCACTGTACCTTCATCAGCCCTAAGTAACCACCTTATTGTCCATTTTGTTTATTAAAAAATAACTTATTGTCTGTTGAACACTTATTATACCCAGTATCTTTGCACCTACTAGGCAAGCACTCTAACACTGAACTACCTTCTGTGGTCAGTATCTTATGTGTGTTGCTAGTTAATTTTCACATCCCTCCTGTAGGGAGGGGAGAGGAGGAAAGGCTCATGGTAGGGACTGAGGGATTTGGTACAGTGGTGTGTTTCCACAGTCCCAGTGCTGGGAAGGCTAAGATAGGCTGGTCCCAGGGGCTTGCTGGCCAACCATTTTAGCTGAATCCTTGAGCTCCATATTTAGTAGTTCAGTGAGACCTTGTCTAAAAAAATAATGTGGAGAGTGATTGAAAAAGACACTCAACATTGACTTCTGGCCTCCATGTGTACTCCCACACATGCACACACACGTGGGAACACATACCAGATTGACTCAAGTGCCTGAGAAATCCAGAGGAAGAGAAAACCTGCCTTTGATACTCAAGAGTACTCTCAAGTTTCTCATCTTTTTTATCAACTCAAACAATCTAGATGTAATAGGTACAATAGAAGAAAAGATGATTGCTGGTAAGACCTTTTACTCAACCTGAAATACGCCAGAACTTGAGCATACATGAGAGAGACTTTAAGACTCTTGTTATTAAGCAAATACTTAATAACTGTGGTTGTATTCAGGTAATCCCACTCTGTCTCTTTTTCTGATTCTCAGTACTGAACCATCTTCAGACACTTTTACCAACAGCCCTGGAAGCACAGGTGCAAATCTGTGTGTCAAGGGAAGCTATTGAAACGCTCTTGGCTCCTTCAACCCTTTGAAAGTTAGGGAGAAACATTTCTTTCATTTTGAGTGGGATAGGATATATGTACAAGCAAATAGGAAGAAGAAGCACCATGTCTTAGCCTATATTTATAGATCATAGTTTGATCCAAGTTCTAAAAAAAAAAAAAAATAGCTAGCACATTTTTTTATCCTTCATTTACCTGAGTCAGAGGATGTCTGTTTATTCATTTATGCTGCTGCCTGGTGATCCAGCAATTAGCTAGTCCCTGAACTCAGGAAATAGAGTATGAGTAAAGAGACTTGTGTTAAATAAATAATTAAGTTACAATGTTGTAATAGTAAATATATAACCCTTGAAGACAGAAAGAGGCCCGTAGCAGGTACTTTCTCAGTTGAGCCTTAAATGAGAAAGTTATATTTAAAAAAGAATGGGAACTAATCAACAAAGGGTTAGGAATGAGTAGCAGGAGGGAAGAAAGTGTGAACTTAAGCTAGCAAGCTAGAAATGACATGTGCTGGAGAACTGTAAGCAGACAGTACCTAGTGCCATGTAATCTGTAGAAAATGGGGGTGGAGAAGTAAAGATAACTTCTTGTTCATTTTAACATTTGTAGCCTTGCTTTTACCTTGAATACTGTGTGTGTGTGTGTGTGTGTGTGTGTGTGTGTGTGTGTGTGTGTGTGTGTTTTCCTGGCATCCCCCACTTAAAGTCTTTTTGTTATTTATTTATTTATTTAGCTAACTCTATCCTTGAACTTGCTGTATAGCTGAAACTGGCCTTGATTTTCTGATCCTTTTTCACTAACTTTCTGAATGCTGGAATTACTAGTACATGGCACCATGTATGCCCTTCTTAAAGTGATCGTTAAAATTTTATGATTATGAACAAGAAATCTTGAAATATAACTATTGGTCTAGGAATGTAGCTCAGTGGTAAGGACCTGACTCAAATACACAAAGTTCAGTCTTTAGCATTAGAATTGTAAGAGAAGTAAAACCTCTTCGTAATAACAGTCATATTCTAGGTGTTTGCTTTGCAGTAGACACTGGGTTTAAACAGACATCACAACAGTTATTTCATGGAGCATTACATTACTGTTGTTCCCATTTTACAGAAAAAAAAAAAAAACAACCTGATTCTCAGGAAGATGTCAAGGAAAACAATAATTGAGTCCAGCTAACATGTCAGAGTGGGAGGTAGACTTTGGTTACCACAGAGAGCAGCTACTAGACTAGGGCTCCTTCTCAATGTCAGAATTTGATTTCTTCACTTTTATTTATTTTCTTTTTTTACCAATAAAATTTTTATTTGATCTGTATGAGTGTTTTGCCTCTTTATTTGAGTATCATGTGTGTGCCTGGTGACTGTGGAGGCCAGAAGAGGGTGATCCCCTGGGACTGGAGTTACAGATGGCTGTCAGCTGCTCTGTGGGTGCTAGGAACTGAACCTGGAAGAACAGTAAGTGCTCAACCACTGAGCCACCTCTCCCTCCCAATTTCTAACAGTTTTAATCATTTAGTTTTTACCTTTGCCCTGCTATAATTGGAATTGTTGCAGTTTGTGTCATTTTTCTGCTGATGCCTTGGAACTTGAGACTCTTTTCCTTGCCTCCCTCCCTCCTCCTCTGCTTCCCGCTTTTCTCCTTCCTTCCCTCCTTCCTTTCTTCTTGAAACAGGATCTCACTGTGTAGCCCTGGCTATCCTAGAACTGACTATAGAGACTAGGCTAGCCTGAGATTCATAGATCCACCTGCCTCTACCCCTCAGGCACTGGGATTAAAGGCATGTGCTGCCACACCCAGCCTAGCAGAGGTTTCTTAAGAGACTTCATAGATTGTGGGATGATATAACAGATCATTGGAATTTACAAGTCCAGTAGAGACATGTGTATCAAAACCTAGTGTCGCTGAGTACAAGGAGAGGCACAGACTAGGTGTGTATATAGGAGGAAGACAGGGGAATGCGGAACAAAGATACAGGAGCAAAATGCCTGCAGTTAGCAAATTGAAAGATGTACATGTGTGTGCACACGTGTGTACACAAATATGTGTGTATACTTTTAGTCTTTACTCTCTTCTGGCTGCTCTCACAATTAGAAGCCAGTTTTTTTTTTTTTCTACCAGGTGATCATCAAAATTTATTAACATCTGAGACATAGTAGCCATAGATACCAAAGCTTCTATCTTTGGAAAATGTGTGAGTATTTATTATCCTTCCCCTCACTTTTTCTTCCTCTTGTTTCTGTTCTTTCTTCCACTTAGAGAAAATGAGAAAACCCAGAAGTATATTTTTTAATGCTGTAGATATATAGGATAATATATGACATTATGTTTATTGAAGTTAAAAGAAGGTATCTCCATGCAACTTGAAACAATAATTCTATTGTTGCTTCAAACACTTGAAGAAACATCAAAGTGGCTGGAGTGGGCTCAGCAGTTAGGAGCATATAATGCTCTTCCAGAGGTCCTGAGTTAGGTTCCCAGCACTCATGCCGGGCTGCTCACAATTACCTGTAACTCCAGTACCTGAGGGGCCTTCTTATACCACTCCCCACCCAACACACCCCTAATTAAAAACAAAAACAAAAACAAAAAATCAAGAATTTTGGAGTGCTTTTTCTTCAATTAAGATATTATTTTCTGGAGCTGGAGAGATGGCTCAGTGGTTAAGAGCACTGGCTGCCCTTCCAGAGGACCTGGGTTCAATTCCCAGCACCTACAAGGTGGTTTACAACTGTCTGTAACTCCAGTCCCAGGGGATCCTATGCCCTATTCTGTTTCCCAAGGACGCTGCATGCATGTGGTACACAGAAATACATTCAGACAAAACACTCATACACACAAAATAATAAATGTTAAAAAAAATAAGAAAAAAAAAGAAAATCTTCAAAAAATATGTTATTTTCTCAGGCAGCAATTAGGGTAAACTATATGTTAGCATCTCAATAATACAAAATTTAATTAATCTTGTTTATTTTTGGTTTTGAAGACAAATCTCACCTTGTTGTCCAGGAACTTACTGTGTAGTACAGGCTGGTCTTGAACCCATGGTGATTCTCCTGCTCCAGCTTCCTGTGTGCCGAGATTATCGATAGAAACCACTATGCCTGGCTTGATTTGTCTTCTATATCTGTCTATAAAACTGTAACTTTTAAATTTAATCATTTAATGCTGATGTTGTAGGGTTTGAGAAGATGGTCCTTGTTTAGAATAAGCCTTTGGACTGTCAGTTCTAATAAAGTCTTTATGAGACTGGAACAGCCTGAAAGTGTTTTTATTTTTATTTTTTAGGTCTTTAGAAACACTTCAGTAATCTAGTATAGTGGTTAGATGTGGGGTCTGGAAACAGTTGTCCTGAATCTGAATCTGCCTTTATAATCTACTAGACTTGGACAGGCTATTTTGGGGTAATGATAGTACTTCTTTTACAGAAATATTGTGAGAATTAAATAAAAATGTTTTAGTAATATACCTGATATCAATATGCATGTGTAAGGATTAGTCATAATAGTGATTTAGAGTTATTATTTAATTATTAAGCCTTTTCAATTATAACTCAGATTTGGTGGAGAGGATATTTGCTTTATAAAAATAGAATTCAAATAGCTTGAGAGTTTAGTTTTTCTTTGACTTTTTAAATTTTTGTATTTGAAAGGAGCTTTATTAGTGTAGTAGGTAGTTTGTTAGTATCATTAAAAGTTTTCATTTAATAAAAGTTTTGTTCTTTGAAATTAGAGAATCTCTAGTTGTTTATCTGTATGATAAAAGCCATTGCATATAATTATGTAACAATCTGAAGCACCATATGGACTGATCCATGCAACTGTCATATTCAAAAATCCCCTCCCCTCTGAGTTTATCAATTCAACAGTCCATATTTAAAAAGCATATTAATTTATTGACATTTCACTATTTGATAAGATCACTGCAAGTGGTCACCTTAGTTTATATAATCAAATTATGGACTCAATATAATTGTGTTTTAATGATTGAGACAACAAATCATGTGGTAAAATAGAACCAAAATAGCCAGATATTCTCTAATCTAGAGACTCCAAAGACACTGGATGTATTCACAGATGTAAATATGTATCTTTGTGTAAGGAAACAATAGGTTGAGAAGGATGAGCTGTCTAAATTCAGCCATGACAAGCAGCTCTTAGAAGATGCATTCCCAAAGCTACTGAATGAACTCATATGAGATATAACAAGAGGTCTTGGGTTCAGGCTTTGGTTGAACGACATATTTACACATGGAGTCCTGTAAGGCAAAAAAAAAAAAAAAAAAAAAAAAAAGGTTTCTTCACATAAAAGAGCACTGAAAAAATTATGAGAAAGTTTCCCTGTTTTGTTCTACTTCCTCTGGGGTGTTTAAAGACAGGGTCTCACTCTGTAGCCCACATTGTCCTAGAATTTACATTGTAGCCCTGTGATTGCCCAGCCCACTAGTGCTGGGATTACAGGCAACAGCCATTCTCTCCCACTTTAATTGTCTTGACCTGTTTATATAATCTGTAATTTCCTCAACTTTATAAGCATTTTACACTTAATTCTTTGGGAGGTTTTGTTTTGTTTTGTTTTTGTTGGTTTGTCTGTTTGTATTTTCAAGACAGGTTTCTCTGTGTAGCGCTGGCTTTCCTGGTACTTTCACTGTAGACCAGGCTGGCCTTGAACTCAGATTTGCCTGCCTCTGCCACTCCAGTCCTGGGATCAAAGGTGTGCTCCACTTTCACCCAGGGTTTTCTATGGTTTTTAAACTAAACTTAAAGTGCCATTGACCATAAAGGAAGTCTAGTTAGATATAGCTTAACTGAAAATGTCTAGGAACTCCAACACTTTCTTACTAAATAAATTCCTGAATGATATAGAAGCTTGAAAACGAAATCAAGAGCTTTATGGAGAAAGAAAATATCCTTAGGATACTTCTTGTTTAAATACCATTTGTGGCATCTTAGTCTGTAAGATTTAAAAATTAAGGTAATTTTAGTAAACAAGCATTCAATGTCTTTTGGAAAAACTTTAAGGACACAAGGATGATTTGAACCTCTGGTGATGAGCTTGTTCAGGATGCATGTCTGATGAAAGCAGAAATTTGGCTACCAAATTAGTTGATTTGAAGTACTTAAAGGAAGACTGTGCATTAGCAAGTATAGGGCTTATACTTTTTTATGTATTCTTTTTTTCATTCTGATTCATACCTCACTCTCATCCTCCATCTCTGCAACTGAGTTATATTCATTTGCAAACATTGATATCATGTTTCTACTATGTATATTTAATCTTTAGATCATCTAAACTGCTGGTATAGTCTACTCTTTTTAAAGTTATCTTATGTTGAATATGTAATTTAGAATATTTGATTGGTAGGATTCATTCATTTTGTTGATATACTGACATCTCCCATTTGATAGTTTTTGGTGGGCTGCTGGGGATGAAACCACACATGTGGCCTAGAGGGCCAATGCTGGTATTGCTCCTTTATCATTTTCTACCTTATATTTTGAGACAGTGTCTCTTACTGATCCTGGAGCCCACCAATTGGCTATACTGTCTGGCTAGCAAGCTCCTCAGGTCTTCCTGACTCTTTTTCCAGTGCTAAGATTATAGGCCTGTCCAGCCACAGCAGTTTTTATTTGGAGTCAGGGATCCAGACTCAGACCCTCACGCTTGCACAGCAAGCCCTTTGCTGGCTGTGACATCTCTCCAGCCTCTTTCTTTTTATTTTGAGACAATATTTTTCTCAAGTTGCCCAGGCAGGTCTTGAACTTGTTCCTAGTCTTAGTAGACCTTGAATTTATTTCCTGCCTCAGCCTATGTCACCAAGCCTGACTGTTGCTGTAGTTTTGTTTGTATATTTCCTTCCACTTTATCATTTTTTAATGGAGCCTGGGATCAAACCTATGACCTTGTGCATGTGAGGCAAGTACTCCATCACTGAACTATATCCCAGTCCTTCCCTTGTCATATCTGTGTAATAAATCTAAAAATTGCTTGGACTTTTTATTACTATTGGAATATTGGAGTTATTTTTATAAATATTGCTTCATAGGGATTTATAGAATTTTAGCAGTGGAAAATTGCCTAACTCTTCATTTTAGTGTTAAATGGTTTCCTGATTTGATTCCGAGAATGCAGGTCAGAAGAGCTCATCTCTTGGGTAGCTTTAGGAGACTTTGTGCTCTAGTAAAAACTGTACCGTGTCTTTGGTAGTAATTGTTTGGACATTTGTTAGGCATTCAAATGACCACCTGGATTCTAGACCAGGCTTAGATTTCAGTATAACACTGGAGGTCATGCATTTAAATAGGATTGTGAGCTTAGGCAGATGACCTAAATTAGTGAAGCTGACCAAGTAGGGACTGGCCTGTGGTAGATCAGTGACTATATGCCCTATGTTGAAGGGCTGCCAGCTATGACTTACTATACACCCAGTGTTGCTAGAAATGTTTCATATTCAGAAAAATGCTGATAATGAAGATGAAAGGAATCTCTTGCTGTTTTCAGATCAGCAACAGAAATATCTAGAAAATTTTGGCCACAAGAAACAGAAGACCAAGTTTAAGCCATAAGAATATTTTTGGGCTGGGTGGTGGTGGCACACACCTTTAATCCCAGCACTCAGGAGGCAGAGGCAGGTGGATCTCTGTGAGTTTGAGGCCAACCTGGTCTACAGAGTGAGTTCCAGGACAGCCAAGGCTACATAGAGAAACCTTGTCTCAACCCCCCACCAAAAAGAATATTTTTGGTTTATTTTGTAATAAATCCAATTATATCTAGAGCAGGACTATTATCTTAGCAGTTCAGCTGTATCATAAAAATCCACTTTATTTTTTTCCTCAACACTGAGTCTTGCCTAGGACCTCACATATGCTAGGAAAGTGCTCTACCAGCAAGAGCCAAGTTCTTTTTGTTTTTCTGTTTTGCCATCAGTAGTATATTGGAGTCTATTTTCTGTTTTTCTCCATGTAAAAGATGGCTAATGTAACACTAAGCAGCACATCCGTGTTTCTTGCAGGAAGTGGTAGAAAGTGTAGTATTAGCAGTGGCTCTACCTTTGGGAAAGCAAAGGTTTTCTAGAATTGACTAAGGTTTTTATTGCTATAATAAAACACCACTACTAAAGGAGGGAAATCAGAACAAGAATTGAAACAGGGAAGGGACCTGGAGGCAGGAGGTTATTCAGAGGCCATGGAGGAATGCTGCTTATAAGTTTGCTCCCATGGTTTACTCAGCCTGTTTTGTTATAGAACATAGGGCCACCTGCCAGGTGACACCACCCACAATGATCTGGTCCCTCACTCATCAATCAGTAATTAAGAAAATGCACTACAGACTTGCCTTCAGGCAAATCTTATGGAGGCATTTTATCAGTTGAGATCCCCAATACTCTTAATTCTCAGTGACTCTGGCTTGCCAGGACAGAGTCAACTCACCTCTCCTGGAAGATTTCTTTCTGAAAAGTAGACAGGAAACAGCTTACATCACCACCTCTCGTTGTGAGATCACCCACAAAAGTAAGTATATGGCTTTTTTTTTTTTTTAATTTTATGTTGAATGGCAGCAAGGGAGAAGGATGTTTGGAATAGGTGTTGTCCAACCCTGGCCTACCGTAAAATGAGTACAGTTTTAAACTCTTATCTTTAAACTCTTTGTTTTCAATCTTTTCATTACATTTTATTTATTTATTTATTTATTTATTTATTATTATTATTATTGTGTGTGTGTGTGTGTGTGTGTGTGTGTGTGTGTGTGTGTGTGTTAACACACACCCATGCATGCACGTATCATAGCACACATGTGGAGGTCAAAGGACAACTAATGGAAGTCAGTTCTTTCTTTCTACCCTGTGGATCCTGGGGGTTGAACTCAGGTTATTAGACACCTTTACCCACTGAGCCATCTCCCCAGTCTTAGAATTGTATCTTGAGAAATAAAGAGCCTAGCAGTAGTACAGAGTCATCTAACAGGTCACCAGTTTGTGGACACTTTATAAAAACTGCAAAGAGGGAAGGAAAGATTTTAGGAGTCAGCGGAGATGAAAGACCTCAGGAGAGCATGGCCTACTGAATCAACTAACCAGGGCTCATATGGGCTTACAGAGACTGAAGCAGCAAGCAGGGGACTTGCAAGGCTCTGCACTGGGTCTTCTGGGCACATGTTATGGCTGTTAGTTTAGTGTTTTTGTGGGACTCCCAATAGTGGGAGCAAGTGTGTCTCTGATTGTTGTACCTGCTCTTGGGGCTCTTTTCCTCCTATTGAGTTGCCTTGTCCAGCCTTGATATGAGGACTTTTGCCTTGTCTTAATGTATCTTGTTTTGTTCTGTTTGGTTGTTGTCTCTTGGAGGGCTGCTCTTTTCTGGAGAGAAATGGAGGGGGAGTATATCTGGGAGGGAAGGGAGGTGTAGAGGAGCTGGGAGGAATGGAGGAAGGGGGAAACTGGTCAGGATGTATTTTTTTATTTTATTTGCATTCACTATTCTATTATTCTTTGTTGGTTTTAGCAGTCAGTTTTTAATTGACAAAGAACTTTAAATTAGAAAGCCAGAGTTCAAGTCCTGGTAGAGATTTGGTGACATTGGGCAAAAATACTTCATCCTTCAAAGTCTACCATTCTTCATCTGGAAAATGTGTATATAGCATTGTTATATAGAATAGTTAATTACAGAAGTTCTAGATTCAGAAAAACTGGAACTAGAAGATGTAGTGGGTAGCCATCCCAGCATTGGCCTGGAAGTTCCAACCCGCATTGAGGCTTCGGTAATGGCCACAAGGCGGGGCTGAGGGAGGAAGCTGAAGACCCAGGATTGAGAGGAGAGGTCTTGCCTGGTTCTGGGACCCTGGAGGCTGGAGGTAGACCGAGCAGAGTTCTCCAGAGAATATCGCTGGACTGTGCCATACCTTTCCCAGACCCTACAGCCTATCCCTTCATTTGTAAGTTACCCCACAAAATAAACCTCCCTTTTAACTACGTGGAGTGGCCTTAATAATTACATCAATATCTGGCGCCCAACGTGGGGCATGAACCCACGACCCTGAGATTAAGAGTCTCATGGTCTACCAACTGAGCTAGCCGGGCTGGTGTCAGGAGTGGGATTCGAACCCACACTTCCTGGAGAGATGGCTTAGAGGTTAAGAGCACCAACTGCTCTTCCAGAGGTCCTGAGTTCAATTCCCAGCAACCACATGGTGGCTCACAACCATATGTAATGAGAAGAATCTTATTCCTGCTAAGTACATTCCATAATCTGTTTCTTCCTCTGTAAAATGGAGTTAATTATTGTGCCATGACTGATGTAGTCTTTCTGAAGACCAAATGAGAAATAGGGAAATTCCACCTTATCAGAGTCCAAAACTGAGCATATAAGGCAAATATAAATCAAATATTATTACCCTACAGGAAACTAGGGCTTTTCTTATCTCTGGGAAAAAATGTCATAAATCACCCATAAACACCAACATCTGTGTTTCTGAGCATGTTAACTGCAACTGAAACTGTCTGATGTGACTCAGTTGCTCCCACTCTGTGCTCACTTTGTCTTGTCACATACATTTGCTGGATACAATGCCAGATAAATTTATATACATTATAACATTTTTACATATATTTATCTGTCCAGGGCATACAGCAAAATTAACATAAATAAAATACACACTTAACTACAGAATTATTACTGATGAGATGATTAGCTTGCCATCAAGACTGACCTTTTAAAGTCTTTCAAGTTGTTTTTACCATATCTGTAGTTTGGGATATTTGAGAATGAGGAAACTGAGTTGTCTGGGGCTCAACTTAGCTCCTCACTATGCATAACTGAGCTAGTGGGTTCTTTTTCTGTCAAGAAATGATAACAGATGAATATAGCCAAGGAAATATTATCATTTTAGAGCTAAGGCTTTAGGATTATCTACTTGTTTTGAAGGAAAACTATTAATTGTTTCTGGATGTATAGGCTAAAATGAACGTGATTCCTACCTAAATAACAACTAATTTTATTTTATATTGTCTGAATTGTGGAGTATATCATTCAGAAGAATATGTTGATTTTTAAATTCAAAGTATTTACTTCCTTTCAATTTATGATGAAGATTTCTGAAGGACAACGTGTTACTAAGTGGATTGCAAGATGTCAGGAAGCTTTAAAGACAGTCCATCTGGGAGTCATTCATCAAGGGATTTAAACATTTTCAATAAATGCAGCACTGAGCTATAAATGGTCTGTGTCTAAGAGGATCTTAAGCACTGACAGAAAGTACTGATAAAAAATCTCTGATTACTTTTGTTCCTTAAAATACTTTGGGATTCCAATTACTTGGGCCAGATTGTGGTGCTCAGCTAAATGGTTCATATATACAGAAAGGCATAACTAGAGCTTAAGTATCCCTAGTATTGCCCCTATAGGAAGATAGGTAGGGTTCTCCTTTTCTTAGAAAAAATGTTTATTATGCAGGTTGCAAAGGGCAGGGATGCACCCTCTGAATATTTGTTGGAATCCAAGACTTAAAAGTATAAGCAGCAATAATGACAGTAAAACTCTTAAAGACAATAATGCTTTTGTACAAGTCAAGTGTTTTTGACTGAAAGAAAGATGTCTAAACTTGTGCCTTATCATTTGTTGCTTGGTATAAGATTGTCTTGTCTTTAAACAAGGGAGGAAAATCTTGTTTTAAAGTGACTCACAGTGATGTAGTAGGTTAGTAATGGGGAGGTATTTCTCTGCTCAATATGTGTACCGGAAATTACAGATACTGCTATTTTCTCATCAATTTAACTCTTATATTTGAACTCCTCCCCACCCCTTACTTAAATCTCATAACCATGGCATTGCTTGTGCAAAATGAGACTTTTTAAGAAATTTGGGTGCAGGGGGAGATACTTGGTTCTATGAGAACCTTAATAGTGAGAAGAATTAAACCTCACTTCCATATGACCATGGGAATTTAAGACATGACATTTATGATATATGAGTCATAATTAAATTATACTTTTAAGTCCTTAAATATTCAGTAATCTTTCATACCTGTGATTATTTTTCCTATTGTTTCTTGATATTCATTCTTCTGTGACTGGATGATTTATCCACTTACAGTTAATTCAGCTACTAAGCCTTATTTTATTTTTATAAATCTTGCTATGATTATAGAACTAGTTACAATAGAAACTCAAGTCTGGCCTTTTTGTAGCTATGCGGATACTATCATGACACAGAATAGGACAGTTGATGTTGTTACATGCCTTGTGAGCTGCCCAATATGGATATTGGGAACCAATCTCTGGTCCACTGGAAGAGCAGCAAATACTCTTAACTTCTGAGTTATCTTGCTAGCTCCAAGGAGTTTCTATTTTATTTTATTATTTTACAAATATGGATGTTTTGCCTACATATATTTGTCTGTGCACCACATGTGTACAGTGGCCACAGAGGCCTAAAGAGGGTGTCAGGACTCTTGGAACTGGAGTTACAGATAGGCTGTGAACCACCATGTGTGTGCTGGGAACTGAATCGTGGTCCTTTGGAAGGTCAGCCAAACCATCCTTCAACTCAAGCCATCTCTCTAGCTCTAGGGTTGCTTTTTTAAAGTGGCTGTGACATATTCATGACAAAGGCTGCTTTATGCAACTGTATGGGTTTCTAATTTTATTCTGTAAATGAGCCAAGAATAGTGCTTATATCATATTAAATACTTATTTTTATTATTTAAGATTTTCATGTATTAGCTGGGCATGGTGGCACATGACTTTAATCCCAGCAAATGTGAGGTAGAGGCACATGTTCCCCCACATATGAAAATAAGTTAGAGTTTGTTTTAGTTATATATTTTAAATAATTATCCATTTCATACCCTGTGTTCTCATAGAAATTTTGTATAAATACATACCTTTTATTTTTTTTTAAGATGGGTTCTCACTATGTCATCCTGGCTGGCATAGAACTCAATGTAGATCAACCTGACCCTGAAGTCACAGAGATCCACCTTCCTCTGCCTCCTGAGTGATGGGATTAAACTTGTGTGCCATGGCCATATAAATAGCTTTGTGGCTTTATATTAATGGTTTTGTTTAAGACTCAGCTTTCTCCACTAGACTGAGGTTGGGAGCTTTTCTTGTCCATTTTTTTAACTCTTCAGTGCAGAAATTTGATGATAAATATGTAGTAGATATTAGTAAAGAAATGTTAATGTCATTACTATTTTTGGCTCTCATTACTGAAATAATTCTGGGGTTGGTAATTTTACCTCAGCATATTTAATGAACTACTTATATTTCATAGTTTAAAAAGTTTGAGAATGATATTTAAATTTATAGACTGAATTTTATACATGATACAAAGATTAAAGTTCATGAATGAGATAACATACAGCCAAACTCATGAAAAAGACCTGTTGGAAGTAGTAGCCAGCAATAAAGTGGGTAGGAGTGGAATTGATTGAATGAACTACAGACAGAAGAATAGAATGTGTAAAGATAAGACACTACAGCTGCTCTTAGAAATATACATGCTTCTGTTTGGTTGGAGTAGGGAATACATTTCAATGTTGGGGCATTGTGAGAAATATGACTAAAAGAGGCCAGATCATGAAGAGCCTTTTGTGGTCTGTTAGGAGATTGAATTACCAAGGGAAAAAAGAAGTGAAAAAACATTGAAAATTAAAAAAAAAATGATATGATCAAAATTGCTAATTAGAAAGATTGGTATTTATAAATGTATGGGAGGGGAGCCTGTTACACCTAGGTACTGAATTGGGGACAAGGGAGTAGGATGGAGGATTAGTAAGAAAGAATATAGCACATGGCTTCCTTATTCCAGGCTTGGGATCTATGTGGGTATGCCATTCACTAAGACAGAAAATACTAGGGTCAAAGTAGATGGTATAACACAAGCATTCTTAATTTGAGATTTATATGATAGATCTACTTTGGGAAGATAGATAACTGTGTTAATCAGCAAAAGCATCTAGATTAGAGACAGAAATTTATGGTGATCATTCATTGGCCTTTCACTTAAATGTGTCAAGCACTAAGACAAATACTTTATATATGTCATGCCATTTATTTCTCATGAATTGTCACTCTTTCTAGTTTATAGATTAAGTGGTAAGAGCTAAGAGTTCAGGTAATTAGAGTCTTGTTGACTCTAAGACCATGTTGAAGCCATGCTGATAGGAATACAGTCACTCATAGAGAACTTAAAGGATGAGACAAGTGGAGAGCAATTGGTGATTGAAGCATGAGATAAGAGTGGACCAAAGACGGACTGTTGGTGAATTGGGCATTTGGGAGGCAACTAGAGGAGGAAATCCTACAAATATAACTAAAAAGAATATCAAGGACAGTGTCCACAAGCTCATTTATCATATAAAATAGTTCTTTTAAATAGAGAAGTTTTATTGTTGGAAACATTTGAGAAATCGCTGTAGAATCCCATCTTGTAGAGAGTCACAATGTATATTAGTATATTCAAGATCTGATTCCCAGCTCACAACCATCCATAACTCCAGCCCCAGGGGGTTCAATGCCTTTTTCCAACTTCAGTGAGTACCAGGCATGCATACACAAACTTAGCAAGCAAAACACTCAGACACATTAGTGGAAATAAATCACAGGGCAGTGGTGGCGCATGCCTTCAATCTCAGCACCCGGAAGGCAGAGGTATGTAGTTTGAGACAAGCCTTGTCTACAGATTGAGTTCAGGACAGCCAGGACTGTTACACAGAGAAACACTGTCTTGAAAAACAAAACAAAACAAACACCCCCCACCCAAACAAAAAAAAAGAAAGAAAGAAAAAAAAGAAAATAAAAAAATGAAATCTTTTTTTTTTTTTTTTTTAAATTGGGGGCTAGAGAGATGGTTTAGAGGTAAAGAGTTCTTGCAGTTGTTTTAGAGGACCTATGTTCAATTCCCAACACCTACATTAGGCAGCTCACAACTGTCTGTAACTCTTGTTCCATGGAATCTGAGGCCCTCTGACTTTGGGACACCTGCATTCATGTGGTACACATAAACTCTAGCAAACACATATACATATACACAGTATCAAAAACTCTTTTTTTTTTTTTTAAGATCTGAGAAATTTATAGATTAACTTGTTCACCTAAACCTATTTGATAATGAATGCTCAGTGTGGCAGGGTTGGGAGTCGGTCGGCAGGTAGCCCAGACTAACCTCAAACTCAAGATCATTCAGCTTTATTCTCCTGAGGACTGAGATTATCAATGTGTGCTCCATACATAGCATGAATACTGTCTTACTTCATTTCTGCTACTGTAACAAAAGACCACAGGCTGGATCATTTATATATAACAGACATTTATTTCTTGAAGATTTGGACTCTGAGAAGTCCAACACAAGGTCCTCATAGAATTGGTGTCTGGATTATTATCACATAGTAGAAGTGACAAAGACTGTGTTCTCATAGTGGATGGACAAAAGGGATAAAGAATATCTAACCATCTCTTTTTATAAGGCCAATACTTCTATTTGTGAAGGTTTTAGTCTCATAACTTAATCACTTCCTAATATCTCACATTTTAATACTGTTCAGTAGTGATTAAGTTTCAGGATATGGATTTTGGGGACACCCATTCAGACCATAAGGAACCCTCACCCTTTTGTGTGAATTCTACTGACATTCCAGGTATTATGTAACTGTGGCATCACTGGCTCCAAACAAAAGGGAAGAAAGGAAGCGGTCACTGTTGAGTCAGATGTCCCAGGGAGGTCAAGGGAAGTAAAGGTAGAAGGCAAGTGACATAGGCCTCAGGACACTGTAGTGTGGGTGGTTATAGCTGCAGGATTACAGGATTAGAGGAGAAGTTAATGCTGAAGAAGGAGCAAGGAGGGACCTCCTCCACCCTTTTTTTAAAGAAAGGAGATAGAAGTAATTAGAGGAGAATTTAGGGTGAGAGAAGGATGCTTCTGGCTTATTTAGAAGAATCTTGAGAATATTTTTCTGCTGAGGGGAAGAGTTCATTGGGAAATAAAAGCATTAAGATGTAGTAAGGAATATAGGGTAATTTCATAGCCACGGTTTCAGCGCCAACTTTGAGGATGCTATGTGACACCAAGCTCTAATGTATGTCCATAGTTGTGATTTCAGTGTTGTGTCTGGGTCTCTTTTATGTAGTTGTCCTGAATCACTTTTCTTGCTACTATTTAGTTTGCCTTTCTCAAATAGCTCTTTACTTTAACGAATCCATTGCTTTATATATGTTTAAAGCAGAAAACCAAGCTTTTCAGGAATTAGTAAAAATACTGAAGTTCTAGAAAAGTACTTGTTATCCAGGCTGTGGTGGTGGTGGTGGCACATGTCTGTAATTCTAGTGATGGAGACTGATCAGGATGAGAAAAAAGGTTGAGGTTAGCCTGGACTGTACAGAGAGACTTATTTAAAAAACAAACAGCATACCACAGTGAAAGCAAAAAACAAAACAAAAAAAAACAACAACAACAACAAAACAAAACCACTGTCTTAGATAGGAGTTTGCAGGCTTTTTCTGGTAAGGGAAGAGTTACTATGGAAACTTTCAGAAGTTGTGTTTTTGTTTTTGTTTTTGTTTTTTAAACTACTTATCTCATTTAAAAACACTTTTTATGGTGTTCATACAAAATCTCATCAGATTTTGAAGGCAGACTTGCTTTAGAATCTAGGAAATGAGTGACATGGACAGAATATAAGGCTTTAAATTGTATCTATTTTAGTGTTGTTGTTTTTTTCTCTGCATGGCCAGGCCAGATGTGCTCTCTAGGTGCACTTTATTTCATTGTCTTTATATATGATAGTTGTAAAAAATAGTCTGTGTTTTGTAGATTATCTCAGTTTTTATCAAAGATAAGAATGTCTTCCCACTAGTAAATTACAGAGATGAAAAACTAAGGTGAATATAATATATAGTAATAACACCCACTTGAAGAAGATAATTTAAAAGTAGATAGGACAGTCATTGACATTTGGGGAGGGAGAGTCAGTTTTCTTTAATGGTGTGGCTTCTGATAGATTGACCTTGTTTCAGTGGATGACTTCACAACAGGAGTATAGGGGTAACATAAATTGGACTTGACATGTTATTAAAAAGAGAGAGCAATAGATCCTAAATTTGGGGGAAGGTAGGCAGGTAGGGGTAGATATGGGAGGAGTTGGGGGAAGAGTGAGGATGACTATCTTCAAAATATATTACATGAAATTCTTTGAGATTTTATATTATTTTTTATGTGTATGGGTGTTTTGCTAGCTTATATGTCTGTGTACCACATATGTGCCCATGGAGGCCAGAAGATGGTGTTAGATCCTCCTGAACTGGAGTTACAGTTGGTTATAAGCTATTCTATGCATGCTAGGTATTGAACCTAGGTCCTCTGGAAGAGCAGCTAGTATTCTTAACCACTGAACCATCTCTCCAGCCCTAATAAAAATATCTTTAAAAAAGCAACCTACAGAAAAAATTAATAAAAGTAGGCCTACAACTAAATTGGCTTTGTTCTCTTTCTTATAATGACCAAATGTTCCACAAACACAAAGAAATAAGAATAGCATCATTTATTGAACACTCACCACTCTGTGCACTATTCTGAGCTCTTATATGTCCTGAGTCAGTCCTCAGAACAGCCCTGTAAAGATAGGTATTATTACATCCCATTTTACAGATGGGTATATGGAGGCACAGGTAAGGGATACAATAGGATTCAAGTCCAAACAAACTAACTTCAGAGCCCTCTTCCTTGGGAGCACAGGCCAGAGAACAGCCTGCCTTAACTTTCTAGCCTTAGACTCTAATCATGGGTCCACATGATTTTTGGTGGGTCTAGGGAAGAGAAACTAGGAAATAACATTTGGGTTTTTGTTTTACTGTTAAGGCTTGCGCTTATGCTGTAGTAATCTTTATTTAACAATTCTACAGTATAAATATTCCAGTGACTCAAAACCTCTATTCATATTTCAAGATTCGCCTTTGTATTATTAAATACCCTCTATAAAAATGTTAGCTTGCTTTCATAATGTTAACTTGGTCACAGGTATTATATGAAGTTGTGTGTGTTTCTCTCAAGGTGATGGAAGCTGCACCATGTTAAGGGAAGGAAGACTGCCCTGATAGGACAGCCATTCCTCTGGCTTTACTATCATTTAATGCTTGCCCAGCCATCTCTTCAGCTTTGTAGCTAGTTTCCCGTCTAAGGTTTAAGAGTTGAGTGTATGAGTTCCTTGTCATGTCTTAGCATTTAAAAGTGTGTTATACTCTTGGTTAAGTCTTTCGAATCATGGAGTAGAAGCTGAGGTAGTGCTGTGATTGGATTTTGTTCTGTAAGATTTTTGTGGTAATTATTGGCAAGCATACAGAACAGACTAAGAGATAATACAGTTACCGACCTCTGGGTCCTTGGAGTTCAGAAACCTTAGTGCCGTCCCTTCCCCCACAGGAAATGAGGTTTATGTACTCTGTCTTGGAAATGTATTTTTAGATATTCATAGTTTTTTAAAGTATCTGCCCAGAAGCTGTTCAAGGCTTAAATAAATTCTCTAATGAGTTAATACATTTGTAACTAAAAGTAGATTTTTTATTTTAGAAACTTGGTTTTAAAATAATTACTAAAAACAAACCTTTAACTAAAAAATACAAAGGGGGAGGTAAGGATTATAGGACAATTTGGAACCAGACTTAGTTTTGATTTGGGAAACATAGTAGTTTCTAATATTTGCTTCCGGCTTAGTTTTCTGTTTTCTGCAAACAATATATCTTTAATAGTAAAAGTAAATTATTGTGCATGGCAGAATTTTGACAAAAAATTCCTTAAAACATACACCAAGCCTCAGTAGCAAATAAAGGTGTGTGTAAAAGAACTGATCAAAACTCCGTGAAAGTAGTTCACTGAGAAACAACATGCATGAAGCTGATGGAAGAATGTAAAGAAGCCCTGAGCAAACACAGGCTGATTTGAAAGCAAAGACAATATTGTAAAGATGCTGCTGCTGCTGCAATAATTTATCTTTCAAGACAATTCCAGTCAGAATTTTCTCACAGGCTGGCCTGAAAGTAGAGCTCAGTGTTAGACTGCTTGCCTCCTATGTACAATGCACTACAGAAACAAAGTATAAAAAGAGAATTCTACTAGGTTTCTCTTCTAACTTGAATGCACATGAATAAGGAGGGGATGTCCTTGAAGTGGATGTAGCTGCTTCCTTACTCTTTATGGCTTCCTGTCTATAAAGTGACAGCCCATAGTCTAGCCAAGATAGATGGCTTTACCATAGGTCCAAATTAACAGTCCACCAGTCAGAATGGAAGGTTCAAAATTGTGAATCAAAATAATTTTTTCTATACGTCTATTATCTCAGGTATTTTATTACAATAATGGAAAGTTGACTGACATAAAACCCTACATAAGGGGTTGGAGAGATGGCTCATGACTAAAGCACTGGCTGTTCTTCCAGAGGAACTAGGTTCTGTTCCTAGCACCCACACAGCAACTCACAGTCCTCTGTAGCTCCAGTCCTAGGGGATCTGATGTCCTCTTCTGGTCTCCACAGGCATCAGACATGCATGTGGTACACAGAATGCAGTCAAAGCAAGCACATAACAAAATGCATAAAGATTAAAAACAAAACCCAAAACCTCACATTAGATTTATTTAAAAAAAAAAAAACTAAATGCTGGGTGAGTTATAAGCCTAAACATTTAAAAATGCACTATTTATTTTGTCCAGATCCCATGTACTGGGGTGGTGACTGACACCACACTGTAGGTGGGTCTTTCTACCTCAGTTCATCTGGAATGTGCTCATAAGTGTGCCCACTACTGGGCCAGCCAAGCAGCGTCTAGTATGTATAAAGAACTTGTACAAGGGTTGTGACAATGGCTCAGTAGTTAAGAGCACTTGCTCTTACAGAAAACCATGAGTTGATTCCCAGCATCCAAATGGCCACTCACACCTGTCTGTAACTTCAGTTCCAGAGAATCCAGCTCCCTCTTCTGACATCCATGGGCATTAGGCACATATGCAGTGCACTTAACATATAGGCAGATAAAAGGCCCATACATATAAAATAAAAATAATTAAAAAGAACTTAAACAAGAATGTTTATACATAATAAGAACTATACCAAATAAGACAAATAAACTCATAAGAGGGAATAAAAATGGACCATAATAAGCAGTTTCATCCTCACTAATGATTAGAGTAACTAAAAATATAATTTTTCATTTATTGGACAAGGGAGAATAAGTAATGTGACTCTTTGTGGTATTAGGGGATGAGAAGAGAAAGACTGTCATAAGCTACTTGCAAACAATATATTAGTGCAGCATTATGGAGAGGGATATGTACTAAAATTTAATGTATCTTCTGATTCAGCATTCCTTTTCTTGCTATACATTCTTGAAAATATTTTTATATGGCCCACCGCTGGACACAGGCCACTCCAGGAGGACCTGAACAACTTGGCCCCAGTTTCCTGCCAATCGGAGGGCCCTGCCGGAAGGCTCCCCTTTTCCAAGACTGCAGGCAGACACTGCAGTCTCCACACCCTGCCCCCACACCCATCTGCTGGAGACCCCAGCCACTTCCTGAGTCTCGGAGACCAGCCCCAAGCTTCCATCCTGCCCTGGAACTCCCATCTGAACCAGAGACCAGAGGAACTCCCATCTGGACAAAATAAGGAGACATCAGGGACTTCCCGAGACTCAGAGTCCAGGCCCCCAGCTCCTATCCGGCCAGCACACTGATAAGACCAAGAACGAACACAAGAGGAGATGGGCAGACGTCAAGGCAGAAGTACATGCAACAAAATAAAGAGCAATACAGCATCACCAGAACCTAGCCCTTCTCCAACAGCTAGACCTGAACATCATGGAATGGAAGAAGAAGAAGAAAACAACCTTATAAGTAATATCATGAAGAGGCTAGAGCCTTATATAGAAGAAATCAAAAATAAAGTAGAGGAACAGACAAACAAAAAATGGGAAGAACGCTATAAAAAACTAGAGGAAAGGACAATTAAAGCAGAAGAAAACAATAAATCCTTGAATGAAAATCATGAAAAAGCAAGGGAGACAATCCAAGACCTGAAGAGGGAAATAGAAAAAAATGAAGAAGACACTAGCAGAAGGAATGTTGGAAATAGAAAATCTGAGTAAACAAACAGGAACTTCAGAGGCAAGTATAACGAACAGAATGCAAGAGATGGAAGAGAGGACTCTGGTGTTGAAGATACGGTAGAAGAAACAGATTCATCAGTCAAAGAAAACACTAAAACCAACAAAGTCATGACCCAAAATGTCCAAGAAATTTGGGACACCATGAAAAGACCAAACCTACGAATAATAGGGATAGAGGAAGGAGAAGAATACCAACTCAAAGGCACAGGAAATATATTTAACAAGATCATAGAAGAAAACTTTCCCAACTTAAAGAAGGAAATGCCTATGAAGATACAAGAAGCCTATAGAACACCAAACAGACTAGACCCCCCCAAAAAGTCCCCTCGCCACATAATAACTAAACAACTAAACATACAGAATAAAGAAAGAATATTAAGGGCAGCAAAGGGAAAAGGCCAAGTGACTTCTAAAGGCAAATCCATCAGAATAACACCCGATTTCTCGATGGAGACTTTGAAAGCCAGAAGGACCTGGACAGATATAATGCAGACACTAAGAGACCATGGATGCCAGCCTAGACTAATATACCCAGCAAAGCTTTCAATCATCATAGATGGAGTGAACAAGACCTTCCAAGACAAAACCAGATTTAAACAATACTTATCCACAAACCCAGCCCTACAGAAAGCACTAGAAGGAAAATTGCGACCTAAGGAAGGCAGATACACCCATGAAAACACAGGCAATAGATAACACCACAGCAGTAAACCCCAAAGAAGAGAAGTACACACACACTACCACCAAAAAATAAAAATAACAACAGGAATGAACAATCACTGGTCATTAATATCCCTTAATATCAATGGACTTAATTCACCTATAAAAAGACACAGACTAAAAGAATGGATTCGAAAACAAGACCCATCTTTCTGCTGCATACAAGAAACACACCTCAAATTCAAAGACAGACACCTCCTAAGAATAAAAGGCTGGGAAAAGACTTTGCAATCAAATGGTCTTAAGAAGCAAGCTGGTGTAGCCATCCTAATATCCAGCAAAATAGACTTCAAACTAAAATCAGTCAAAAGAGATGATGAAGGATATTACATACACATCACATGAAAGATTCACCAAGATGAAGTCTAAATTCTGAACATTTATGCCCCAAACACAAGGGTACCCACATATGTAAAAGAAACATTACTAAAGCTTAAATCACATATAAAACCCCACACATTAATAGTGGGAGACTTCAACACCCTACTTTCACCTCTGGACAGATCGGCCAAATTGAAACTTAACAGAGACATAATGGACTTAACTAATGTTATGGCTCAAATGGACTTAATATCTACAGAACATTCTACCCAAACAAAAAAGAATATACATTCTTCTCAGCACCCCATGGAACCTTCTCTAAAATCGACCACATACTTGGCCACAAAGCAAATCTCAACAGATACAAAACAATTGGAATAACCCCCTGTGTTCTATCAGACCACCATGGTTTAAAGTTAGATTTCAACAACAGAAAAAACTACAGAAATCCTACAATCTCATGGAAACTGAATAATGCTCAACTGAATCACCAATGGGTTAAGGAAGAAATAAAGAAATTAAAGACTTCCTAGAGATCAATGAAAATGAATACACCACATACCCAAACTTATGGGATACTATGAAAGCAGTGCTAAGAGGGAAATTCATAGCACTGAATGCCCACATAAAGAAGCTGGAGAAATCTCACGCTAGTGACTTGACAGGACACCTGAAAGCCCTTGAACAGGAAGAAGCAAAGTCTCCCAGGAGGAACAGACGCCAGGAAATTATCAAATTGAGAGCTGAAATCAATAAAATAGAAATAAAGAGAACCATATAAAGGATTAATGAAACAAAGAGTTGGTTCTTTGAGCAGATCAACAAGATAGACAAGCCCTTATCCAAACTAACCAAAAGACACAGAGAGAGCATCCAAATTAACAAAATCAGAAATGAGAAGGGGGACATAACAACAGACAATGACGAAGTCCAGAGAATTATCAGGTCACACTTCAAAAACCTCTACTCCACAAAACTGGAAAATCTAAAAGAAATGGATAATTTTCTGGATAGGTACCACATACCTAAGTTAAATCAAGACCAGGTAAACCATTTAAATAGTCCAATAACCCCTAAGGAAATAGAATCAGTCATTAAAAGTCTCCCAACCAAAACAAGCCCTGGACCTGATGGTTTCACTGCAGAATTCTACCAGATCTTCAAAGAAGACTTAATACCAATACTCTTTAAATTGTTCCACATAATAGAAGCAGAAGGTGTATTAACAAACTCCTTCTATGAGGCTACAATTACCCTGATTCCTAAACCAAACAAAGATGCAACAAAGAAAGAGAACTACAGACCAATCTCCCTCATGAACATTGATGCAAAAATACTCAATAAAATTCTGGTGAACAGACTCCAAGAACACATCAAAACAATTATCCACCATGATCAAGTAGGCCTCATCCCAAGGATGCAAGGGTGGTTCAACATACGAAAGTCCGTCAATATAATACACCATGTAAACAAACTAAAAGAGAAAACCCACATGATCATCTCACTAGATGCAGAAAAGGCATTTGATAAAATCCAACATCCCTTCATGATAAAGGCCTTGGAGCGAGCAGGAATACAGGGAACATACCTAAACATAATAAAGGCAATCTACAGCAAGCCAACAGCCAACATCAAATTAAATGGCGAGAAACTCAAAGCAATACCACTAAAATCAGGAACAAGGCAAGGCTGTCCCCTCTCCCCATACTTATTCAATATAGTACTTGAAGTTCTAGCCAGAGCTATAAGACAACATAAAGAGATTAAGGGGATACAAATTGGAAAGGAAGAAGTCAAGCTCTCCCTATTTGCAGATGACATGATAGTATACATGAGTGACCCCAAAAATTCAACCAAGGAACTGATACAGCTAATAAAAAACCTTCAGCAACATTGCAGGATACAAGACCAACTAAAAAAAATCAGTAGCCCTCCTATATACAGTAGACAAACAGGCTGAGAAGGAAATCAGAGATACATCACCCTTTACAATAGCCACAAATGATATAAAATACCTTGGGGTTACTCTAACTAAGCATGTGAAGGACCTGTATGACAAGAACTTCAAGTCCCTGACAAAAGAAATTGAAGAAGATGTCAGAAAATGGAAAGATCCCCCATGCTCATGGATAGGCAGGATTAACATAGTAAAAATGACGATCTTACCAAAAGCAATCTACAGATTCAACGTAATTCCCATCAAATTACCAACACAATTCTTCACAGATCTGGAAAGAATAATACTCAACTTCACATGGAAAAACAAAAAACCCAGGATAGCCAAAAGAATCCTGTACAATAAAACAACCTCTGGAGGCATCACAATCCCCGACCTCAAGCTCTACTATAGAACAACCATAATAAAAAAAGCTTGGTACTGGCATAAAAACTGACATGTGGACCAGTGGAATTGAATTGAAGACCCTGACATTAACCCACACACCTATGAACATATAATTTTTGACAAAGAAGCCAAAAATGTACAATGGAAAAAAGAAAGCATCTTCAACAAATGGTGCTGGCATAACTGGATGTCAGTGTGTAGAAGGCTGCAAATAGATCCATATCTGTCACCGTGCACAAAACTTAAATCCAAGTGGATCAAAGACCTCAACATAAATCCAGTTACTCTGAACCTGATAGTAGAGAAAGTAGGCAGTACTCTTGAATGCATTGGCACCGGAGATCACTTTCTAAATATAACACCAGTAGCACAGACACTGAGAGAAACAATCAATCAATGGGACCTGTTAAAACTGAGAAGCTTTTGTAGAGCAAAGGACACGGTTAACAAGACAAAGTGACAGCCTACAGAATGGGAAAAGGTCTTCACCAACCCCACATCTGAAAGAGGGCTGATATCCAGAATATATAAAGAACTCAAGAAATTAGACATCAAAATGCCCAACAGTCCAATTAAGAAATGGGCTATAGAACTAAACAGAGAATTCTCCACAGAGGAAGTTCAAATGGCTGAAAGACATTTAAGGAATTGCTCAGCATCCCTAATTATCTGGGAAATGCAAATCAAAACGACTCTGAGATACCACCTTACACCTGTCAGAGTGGCTAAGATCAAAAACACAGAAGACAGCTTATCCTGGAGAGGATGTGGAGCAAGGGGAACTCTCCTCCACTGCTGGTGGGAATGCAAGCTTGTACAGCCACTTTGGAAATCAATATGGCACTTCCTTAGAAAACTGAGAATCCATCTCCCCTGAGACCCAGCTGTAGCACTCTTGGGCATATACCCAAGGAATGCTCAATCATACCACAAGGGCAATTGCTCAGCTATGTTCATATCAGCATTGTTTGTAATAGCCAGAACCTGGAAACAACCTAGATGCCCTTCAACTGAAGAATGGATAAAGAAAATATGGTACATATACACAATGGAGTAATACTCAGCTGAGAAAAACAATGACATCATGAGGTTTGCAGGCAAATGGATGGATCTAGAAAAAATCATCCTGAGTGAGGTAACCCAGACTCAGAAGGACAAACACGGTATGTACTCACTCATAGGAGGATACTAGATGTAAAACAAAGATGACTAGACTGCTACACAACTCCAGGGAGGCTACCTAGAAAACGGGACCCTAGGAAAGACCCAAGGATCACCCAATGACAGAGAAATGGATAAGATGTACATGAACAACCTGGACCACAGTGGGAGTAATGAAGGGGAAGATTTGAGGGAAAGAAAGCTTAGGGGAGCAGGAGATCCCAGCTGGATCAAGAATAGAAAGGGAGAACGAGGAATAACAGACCATGATAAATGAAGACCACATGAGAACAGGAATAGGCAGAGTGCTCGAGAGGTCCCCAGAAATCCACAATGATATATCCTCTGCAGACTGCTGGCAGTGGTCGAGAGAAAGCCTGATCTGACCTAGTCTGGTGATCAGATGGCCAAACACCCTAACAGTCATATTGGAACTCTCATCCAATAACTGACGGAAGTGGATGCAGAGATCCTCAGCCGGGCCCCAGGTGGAGCTCCAGTTGTCCAACTGTTGAGAAAGAGGAGGGTCTGCAAGAGTGTGAATTGTTGAATCCAAGATTGCAAAAAGCACAGGGACAAATAGCCAATTGAATGGAAGCACATGAATTATGAACCAAAGGCTGTGGAGCCCCCAGCTGGATCAGGCCCTCTGGATAAGTGAGACAATTGAATAGCTTGATCTGTTTGGGAGGCACCCAGTCTGTGGGACCAGGATCTGTCCTTAGTGCATGAGCTGGCTGTCTGAAACCTTGAGCTTACACAGGGACACTTTGCTCAGTCTGGAAGGAGGTGACAGGACCTGCCTGTACTGAATCCACCAGGTTTAAATGAATCCCTAGGGGTGCCTTGATCCTGGAGGACATGGGAATGGAGGGGAGGGGCTGGGGGGAAGGTGGGGTTGGGTCGGGAGTGGGGAGGACAGGGGAACCCATAGCTGATGTATAAAATTTAAAACACATAATAATAAAGAAAAAAAATTAAAAATATATTTTTATATGTGGCACAAGCATATGTTTACAGGGGTTGTCTTTGTGTTATTGTTTGAAAGATCAAAATAGCACACAACAAATTTTTTCAAATGACTTAAATATTTATAATCAGAAATATTATGCATTTATTTAAGAAGAATGGAACAAATCTTTATATACTAACAGAGAAAGAGCTCCCAAATATACTGATAATGAAAGCAAATTACAACAGGATGTATGTATTTCACATTTTTAATAATTCTATTAAAAGTAAACATTTCTGTATTTGCATAGCACATACATGCTTAAAAATCTGATTCATAGGTACAGTTACTTCTGGAGAAGAGACTGAGCATCGAGTAGTAGTTAAAGAGACTATTAGGTTTATTAGTACAGTTGAAACTCTATATAAGGATATATTATATCATCTGTTTAAAATAACATTTTAGTTGGCATGGTGCATATGCCTACAGTCCCAGCTACTTAAGAAGCTGAGTCAGGAATGAGGAGGATTGTTTGAGTTCAGGAATTTGAGATCTCTGTGAGTTCAAGGCTAGCCTGATCTACATAGTGAATTCCAGGTCAGTAAGGGCTTCCTAGTTAGACCTTGTTCCCACCCCCACCCCACCCCCCAAAAAAGGAAAGAAAAGAATTGCTGTCTTCATTCCTTTGCTTTTTGTGGTTGTACTAGAGTGTGAAATGCAATTGATTGTTTGCAGATTATTAAAGAAAATAAAAGTAAGAAGAATTATTTCCCTCTCTCTCCTATCAAGTACTTTGTTTTCATTGAATTATCTGCACTGATCTCAGTGTCTTTGGTTCTGTGCTTCTACTGTTCTTTGCCTTTCTTCACTTCACCAACTCCTAATCTTTAAGACCTTTCTCCAGGTCCACCAGTAAAGCACCCTTTCTTCTAAGCAGGCACTAATTTTCCACTCTTATGAACTCCAAACTAGACTTTCTTGCCGTGGCATCATATAAAATATATTTGATCTTTTTCCCTAGTTCCTGGCAGAGAACTACTAAAACTGTTGGAATTTCCTGAGCCATAAGAGCATCCTTTGTTCTAATGAAGTAACTCTTGGCTGGCCCCTGGAGAGCTGTAGGATGAGAGTTGCTCACCAGACCAAGCCTTGATTAGGAGTTTGAAACTTTCAGTCCCATCCCTAAATGTGGGGGATGAAGAGGGCTAGAGATTGAGTTAAGCCAGTGAATGATTTAATCAGCCAAGCCTATGTATGAAATTTCCATTAAAAAATTACAAGGGTGCTGGCAAGATGGCTCAGTGTTTAAAAGCACTTGTTTACTCTTACAAAGGCCAGTTTTCAGTTCCTAGCGTTCACATGGAGACTCACAACCACTTGTAACTCCAGTTCCAAGGGGTTCTGACACTCTCTTCTGGCCTCACCAGGCACTGCATGCATGTGGTGCCCACACACACAAGCTAACAAAATATTCATACATATAAAATAAAAAATAAACTTAAAAAATAGTAACAGGCTGGACAAAGCACTTGCAGCAATGCAAGGATTACAGTTCAGAACTCAGTACCCATATGGACAGAAATATGTGTGCTGATCTGGGTCCTGCATGAACTCCAAAGACCCATGTATTAAAGAGTTGGTTCAGCCGGGTCTGGTGGCACACACCTTTAATCCCAGCATTCAGGAGTCAGAGGCTAGCTTAATCTACACAATGAATTCCAGGTCAGCCAGAGTTACATAGTGAGACTAGGTAGCACTACTAGGAGCTGTGAAATCTTTAGGAGGTATGGCCTGTATCTGTTCTGGTTCATGATGAATCTTTTTCTCTTCTTCTAGGCCTACAACACAGTTATTGGAGGGAAGGGGGAATAGTCTGCCTTTATGAAGATCAAATTCTTCAGCAGAAAAGAAAAAGATTAAAGGTATTTGGGGTGCCTGTGTTCCTATGGTCTTGAAGCCACCCACACAGGAATGCTAACATTCTTTAAAACACACACACACACACACACACACACACACACACACACACACACACACACAACCAGATACAGTCTACTGCAAGATCTTTAGGCCACCAGGAACATGCCCTTCAAGGTGGGGGGAGTCTTATTCTTTGCTCCCTGGATTCTAATGAGCTGTTTTGCTACTGAACCAGCTTCCATCGTGATACTTACTACAAGTCCAAAACAATAGGACCAAAGATCATGGATTGATATCTTAGAAACTGTAAGCCAACACTACCCTTTTCTCTTTTTAAGTTGATTATCTTACAAATTTTGTACAGTCATAGAGAACTGGCTAAGAGTCGTTAACCTTGACTCCCTGACTCGACACTTATATGTGACCTGAAGGCAGTCGTATGGACATGAGCTGCTAACTCTGATTGATTAGTGTCAGAATTGAGTTGAATTGTAGCACATTCATTTAGTGCTCACAGAGAATGAGAAAATTTACACCAGGAGGGGAGAAAGTATATTTGCCCATAGAAGTGAATGCATTCTTTCAAGTAGATAAACATGGATTTAAAAAAAAAAAGCAAATTT